>NC_084591.1:49912114-50059614 GCF_033807715.1 Cololabis saira | reverse complement strand
TACATACATACATATACATAGTATATGCATACAGTACACATAATATACATAGCTGCCCATTTTCTGTACCTTGTGAAAATCATGTTTTTATATTTGTTTTTAAACTGGTTAATGTTTGGACATTGTTTTAATTCTGAATCCATTCACCTTCAAAATCATCTTGAGTAATTTTGTCCCAGTTCCCTGGGGAATAAAACTGTTTAACTGCACGATGGGGACGTCCCGCTCGTCCCTGCATGCAGCGTCAGCTTTGATTGACAGAGTGATGAATCAGTTTGAGTATTTCCAGAGCGGTGGACGGGTCAGTAGTTCAGATCACATTACAGGGATGAACCTGTTTTACTGTTTTTTTCCTTTAAAAAATATAATTGACAAAACACTTTCCAGTCGTTATTACAACCAGATGGGACGCATGTTTCCCACATTTTTTTCTTTGACCTTTTGAAACATCTGAAGATAAGAAAGGTTTATGATCAGTTCATGAGGACTTGGAGCTTGTGTTTTAGGTCCGTTTGATTCAGAAAGCAATGAGTTTTCTTTGCAGTTTCTTTTATTTTGAAATATTGTAATGCACACGTGTCAAAAACAAGAGCGACCGTGCAGTGACCGACACACACACAAGGCAGCATGCACTTCTGCAATTTCATTTCATTTCATTTCATTTCATTTTTATTTATTCCGATCATGGAAATATGCAAACAAAAAAAACAAACAAGTAAAATGACAACACAATCAAAAGCATATTCCATAACCAGAAAGGAGCAGGAAGAAGAAAATCCTATTCTACCTGCCCCTCCCTCAAAAACTAAATTGAACAATAATAACAGATGGTCTGCACAATTACTCAGTTAACATCACAAAGAAAGAAAAACAAAAAAATCAAAGATAGATTGTCTGTCTCCATACGCATATATTATAAATATTAACTATTTCATCCATACATTGCTATTTTCTTCTCTTTAAATTTCTTTTTAAACTGAAATATGTTTATACAGCCCTTTAAATCATAATGTAATGAATTCCATAACTTAATTCCAACAACAGAAACACTCATCTGCTTTAAAGTTGTTCGGGCAAATAAATGTTTAAAATTAAATTTTCTACGACTATCTTCAATATTTGAACTGAAAGTAAACACGTGTTGTAAGTTTTCTGGTAATGCTTTACATTTAGCTGTGTACATGATTGTGAGTGTCTGTAACTTAACAGAATCATGGAGTTTCAGTTAATCTTGATTCAATAAATAATCTGTTGGTGTGTTCTCTGTAATGCGTATTGTAAATAACCCTAAGTGCTCTTTTCTGTTGTTATCCGTCGCGCAGCCATCTCTTTCAGTTCATAGTTGGTCTGGAATAGAGTCAGACACCTGGTTGTCATCTCCAACCCTCGTCCTGTCTGCAGGCGGACGTACGTAGGCAGCATGCCGGGGAGAATTATCAACGGCTTAAAGACGGTGGGCGTCAATAATCCTGTTTTCCTCCTGGACGAGGTGGACAAACTGGGGAAGAGCCTGCAGGGAGACCCAGCAGCCGCGCTGCTGGAGGTAAAGCACTTTGTTTCTCTTTCATTACTTCTGGAGTTTATCAGCACTTCACTTATTCCTTGTGAAAGACATTTGTGGCGTTTTTCCACTAGTACCTACTCGACTCGGCTCAACTCGGCCTGCTTTCTTTTCCACTACAATCAGCACCTGGAGCAGAAGTAGGAGGTTGGAGAGAAGCTGCTGTGAAGTATTTGACAGTGTGATCTAAACAACACTAAAGATGTAGAACCTGCTGGGTCTGTGACTTGTGTTCAATATCAAGTTAAATTAAAGGTGCAAGCAGCGATGAACGGGCCCTCGCACTCACTGCCACCGCCCCCCATAAGCATATCAGACATGACACCACCCACGACTTCCTATGTCAAACCATTCAAAAGTTATAGCAGAAAAAAGGGACAACCAATCAGAAGAAGGGGTGGGGCTAATTCAGGCCAATGAAGGTCAAGGACTCCATACAGAATCTGATGACGCCACCCACGACTCTTTATGTCAAACCATTCAAAAGTTATAGCAGAAAATCGGGACAACCAATCAGAAGAAGGGGCGGGGCTAATTAAGGCCAAAGAAGCTCAAGGACTCATTACAGAGTCCCGCTTTTCGGCGTCTAGCGTCGCCACGGTAACACTTTTGAAAGAGAAAAGTAATGCGTGGTGTCAGAGGATGGACAGCGCCCCCTAGAATACTTTTCTCTGCCATAACTTTTGAAAGGTTTGACATAAAGAGTCGTGGGTGGTGTCATGGGACTCGGTATTGAGTCCTTGACCATAATTGGTGAAAATTAGCCCCGCCCCTTCTTCTGATTGGTTGTCCCTATTTCCTCCTATAACATTTGAATGTTTTGACATAGAGTCGTGGGTGGTGTCATCAGATTCTGTAATGAGTCCTTGAGCTTCTTTGGCCTGAATTAGCCCCGCCCCTTCTTCTGATTGTTTGTCCCTTTTTTCTGCTCTAACTTTTGAATGGTTTGACATAGAGAGTCGTGGGTGGTGTCATTTCTGATATGCTTATGGGGGCGGTGGCCGTGAGTGCGAGGGCCCGTTCATCGCTGCTTGCAGCTTTATAATTTTTTATAAGCTTGAAAACAATGACAAAACAATGACAAAATGTGTCCTAAAGGGTTTAAAAGTCCTAAATCTTTAGGATCAAACTCATGCTGAGTGCCCAAAGTTATTACTGCAACTTGCATCTTTTATAAGCTTTATAGCTTTAATTAGGGCCCGAGCACCTTCAGTGCGAAGGCCCTATTGTATTTGTAGGAATTCTTCGTATTATTAGGGCCCGAGCACTTGCAGTGCGAAGGCCCTATTGTATCTGTAGGAATTATTCTTCTTCTTCTTATTGTTCTGACAAAAGGAAGGCCTTTTTGCCCCCCTAAACGTGCCCAAAAAGTCACCAAATTTTGCACCCAAGCCAGGCCTGGCGAAAAATGTGATATTTAATGGTTTGCATTAATGGGCGTGGCAAAATGGCTCAACAGCGCCCCCTTGAAAACTTTGTGCCTCAAGCCCCACGATACGGTTTGACGTACATGCACGAAAATCGGTACACACCTGTATCATGAGACAACTTAAAGAAAAGTCTCTTGTCGTCATGCCCGAAACCGAACAGGAAGTCGGCCATTTTGAATTAATCGTGTCACTTTGGCGCAATTTATGCCATTCCTTCGGCAGTTAATTCAGCCCGAACCGTAACGTGCACCCAGGTGTGTTATACATCAAAATGTGCGTCTCCCTCCTGCGACCACACGCATTACTTTTCTCTTTCAAAAGCGTTACTGTGGCGACGCTAGACGCCAAAAAGCGCGCCCACCCTTCATCTGGTTGGTTCAGACCGAAAAAATTTTGCGCCTCAAGCCCCATAATACGGTTTGACGTACATGAACGAAAATTGGTACACTCCTGTATCATGTCGCAACTAAAAGAAAAGTCTCTTGGCGCCATGGCCGAAACCGAACAGGAAGTCGGCCATGTTGAACATTCTGAATTACTTGCGTAACTTTGGAGCAATATATGCCATTCCTTCGAGAGTTAATTCAGCCCGAACCGTATCGTGAACCCAGATGTGTTATACATCAAAATATGCGTCTCCATCCTGCGACTACACGCATTACTTTCCTCTTTCAAAAGTGTTACCGTGGCGACGCTAGACGCCAACAAGCGCACCCCCCCTTCATCTGATTGGTCCATATTTGATAGTTCCACAAAAGGCACCAAATTTGGCATGCAAGCCAGGCCTGGCGATAAATTTGATATTTTATGGTTTACATTAATGGGCGTGGCAAAATGGCTCAACAGCGCCCCCCGGAAAACTTTGTGCCTCAAGCCCCACAATACGGTTTGACGTACATGCACGAAAATCGCTACACACCTGTATCATGGCACAACTTAAAGAAAAGTCTCTTGGAGCCATGCCCGAAACGAACAGGATGTCGGCCATTTTGAATAAATTGTGTCATTTTGGCGAAATTTATGCTATTCCTTCGGCAGTTAATTCAGCCCGAACCGTAACGTGCACCCAGGTGTGTTATACATCAAAATGTGCGTCTTCATCTTGCGACACCACGCATTACTTTTCTCTTTCAAAAGTGTTACCGTGGCGACGCTAGACGCCAAAAGGCGCACCCCCCCTTCAAGTGATTGGTCCATATTTGATAGTTCTCCAAAAGTCACCAAATTTTGCATGCAAGCCAGACTTGGCGATAAATTTGATATTTCATGGTTTGCATTAATGGGCGTGGCCTAACGGCTCAACAGCGCCCCCTAGAATACTTTTATCTGCCATAACTTTTGGATGGTTTGACAAAGAGAGTCGTGGGTGGTGTCATGGGACTCTGTAATGAGTCCTTAAGCTTCGTTGGCCTTAATTAGCCCCGCCTCTTCTTCTGATTGGTTGTCCCTTTTTTCTGCTATAACTTTTTAATGGTTTGACATAGGAAGTTGTGGGTGGTGTCATGGGACTTTGTATTGAGTCCTTGACGTTTATTGGACTGAATTAGCCCCGCCCCTTCTTCTGATTGGTTGTCCCTATTTCCTGGTATAACATTTGAATGTTTTGACATAGAGAGTCGTGGGTGGTGTCATGGGAATCTGTAATGAGTCCTTGAGCTTCTTTGGCTTTAATTAGCCCCTTTACTAATATTTATACCTTACAAATATTTAAAAAATTAGGAAAAAACAGTTCCAGACATTTTATCGCTATGTTGGTCTCTACTAAGCCAGTAAGTCAAAGTGAAAAAGTTAGCTGAGACTTAGCTCAGCCAGAGCATTATGGTCTTTGGTTCCAGAGGTCGAGAGCTCGAGCCTAGCTTTATGCCGAACTTTTTGTCAGCAATTTTTGTGTTTTTTTTACATCAAAATGTGCGTCTCTGTCCTACGACGACGCACATTACTTTTTTCTTTCAAAAGTGTTACCGTGGCGATGCTAGACGCGAAAAAGTGCTTGTCCCCTTCATCTGATTGGTCCATATTTAATAGTTTTCCAAAAGTCACCAAATTTTGCATGCAAGCCAGGCCTGGCGATAAATTTGATATTTCATGGTTTGCATTAATGGGCGTGGCCTAACGGCTCAACAGCGCCCCCTAGAATACTTTTCTCTGCCATAACTTTTGAATGGTTTGACATAAAGAGTCGTGGGTGGTGTCATGGGACTCGGTATTGAGTCCTTGACCTTCATTGGCCTGAATTAGCCCCGCCCCTTCTTCTGATTGGTTGTCCCGATTTTCTTTTTTGTTTTGATATTTTTATTAGGGGGTAAGGCACAGTTGAACAGGAATAAACAAAAAAAAGATATACAGTCTACCTCCTTTTTTTTTTTTTTTGGAATTAAGAACAGAACAAAAAATCCACACAAAACAATGACAAATACACGAAAATTATTATATTCTTATATACAAGTAATATTTAAGTATTTAAGCTAAACAGTATAAATTAAAAAAATAGATGAATAAAAAGGGGGAAAAAAAAAAAAAAAAACCCAAAAACAAAAGAAAAGTAAATAAAAAGATAAATAAAAAGGAGGAAGAAAGAAAGGAATGAGAGAAGAGAGGGAGGGGGGGATCCGTCAATCAGGAGGCAGGGACTGGAGAGAGTGGAAGAATGTAAGAAAGGGAAGCCACTTATTATAAAATTTGTTGCAACTACCCTTCAGTGAATATTTAATCTTTTCCAGCTTCAGAAAAAACATGGTGTCGTTGAGCCACTGGGTACTAGAAGGAGCCTTAGTCGACTTCCAGTGGAGAAGAAGGTGGCGTCTTGCCAGTAAGGAAGTAAAAGCCAAAATGTCTTTTTGGTTTGAAGTAAACCGGCCATGGTCCTCTGGGAGCCCGAATATGGCAACATGGGGGGAGACTTTTATATTCACCGAGAGTATTTTTGACATGGTGTCAAAATAATTCGACCAAAAGCGAGAAAGTAGTGGGCAAGAGTAAAACATATGGGTTAAATTGCAGGACGAGGCATGACATTTGTCGCATTCGTCAGTGACACTGGGATAGATCTGTGAGAGTCGAGCTTTAGAAAAGTGGACTCTAAACAGTACTTTAAACTGTATAAGTGTAAGACGAGCGCAGGATGAACTTGTGTAAATTTTTTTAAGAGCAGCGTCCCACCAGTCATCCTCCAAATTTAGATCCAGTTCATCTTCCCAGGCAGCCCTAACTTTAATAACTGGAGAGAGATCGAAAGACAGAAGGTCATCGTAAACCTTAGAGATCAGTGATTTTTGAAGTGGATCATGGTTTAAAAGCACCTCCCACTGTAGAGTCGGCGGAGAGGATGGAAAAACTGGAAACAAAGCTTTAGCGCAGTGTCTAATCTGAAAGTATCGAAAGAGATGAGAAGGCGGGAGATTAAATTCACCTGAGAGATCTGCAAAGCTGCGAAAGATACCATCCTTGTAAAGATCTCCAAAACTTTTCAGGCCCTTATTATGCCATATGAGAAAGGTTGAATCTGTAAGCGGAGGTCGAAATAAACGATTGTTCAGTAATGGAGCTAAAGTAGATGCTGACTTAAATTTGAAGTGTTTCCTAAATTGATACCAAATTTTAAGTGTGGAGTGAACCACTTGATTATTTGTAAAGACAGAGAGGTTGGATGGAATAGATGAGGTAAGTAGAGCAGGTAAAGAGGATGAAATGCATGACTGTGCCTCCAATTTACACCATGGCATATTCACCGAATTGAACCAAAATGAAATTTTTTGAATATGTGCTGCCCAATAATACAGTTGGAAATTGGGAAGTGCCAGTCCGCCATTGAATTTACATCTCTGAAGTGTGGATTTGCGGATTCTAGGAGCCTTCCCACACCATAAGAAGTCAGAAATAGTTTGATCAATTATTTTAAAAAAGTGTTTTGGTAAGAAAAGTGGAAGACAATGGAACAGAAATAGAAATTTGGGCAAAATATTCATTTTAACTGCGTTAATTCTTCCAATTAATGAAAGAGGTAAGCTTTTCCATCTATGGAGGTCAGATTTAATTGTAGACATTAAAGGTGAGAGATTAGCAGAAAAAAGAGAGCTTAACGTTCTGGTTACGTTGATCCCAAGATACCTAAAGCCGGAAGGACTAATCTTAAAAGGGATATCTGACTGTACGAGCTGTGTTGCTGAGTCATTAATGGGATAGCATTCACTTTTAGATACGTTCACTTTATAGCCTGAGAAAGACCCGAATCTCTGGAAAGCAGATAAAATTGAAGGAATGGAGAGGACAGGATCCGAGACATATAACAGTAAGTCATCAGCGTAAAGTGACAGCTTATATTCTGTTCCCAATCGGGAGATCCCAGTAAAAGTGGGGGAGGACCTCAGAAAGATTGACAGGGGCTCTATAGCTAGTGCTAATAATAGGGGAGAGAGGGGACACCCCTGTCTGGTGCCACGGGCTAGAGTAAAAAAATTGGACTGAATGCCATTAGTGGAAACGCTTGCTTGTGGAGACGTGTAAAGGAGACGAATCAAAGAAATGAACCCATTCCCCAGCCCAAACTTCTTCAGTACAGTAAATAAATAGTCCCATTCAATCCTATCAAATGCCTTTTCAGCATCGACTGAGATTACGACTTCAGGTGTTGTGGTGATAGTTTTAGAGTGAATAATATTTAAAAGTGTCCGCACATTAAAGAATAACTGTCGCCCCTTAACAAATCCTGTCTGTTCATTTGAGACAATAGTTGGCACAATGTTCTCCAAGCGATAAGCCAAGGCTTTAGCAAGGATCTTAGCATCTACATTTATTAACGAAAGAGGTCTGTATGAGCCGCAGAGAGTTGGATCCTTATCTTTTTTTAAGAGGAGACTTATGGAGGCTTGCCTTAAAGTGGGAGGGAGAGTGCCATGTTCCAGTGATTCCTTATAAACAGCATGCAATAAAGGGGACAATTTATCCTGAAATTTCTTAAAAAATTCCACTGGAAATCCATCAGGGCCAGGAGCTTTGTTATTTTGCATACTTCTCACAGCGAGATTAATTTCTTCTACCGTTAATGGCGAGTCAAGATTTTTAGCAGCATCGGAGCCTATAACAGGAAAGTTGAGGCTATCTAAGAATGAATTCAATTCAGTGGAGCCAGATGGAGATTCAGACGTATATAAAGAGGAATAAAATGAGTGAAAGACAGAATTAATGGCGGTGGGATCCTGATGCAATGAGCCTGATGAATCTTTTATCTGAAGGATCATACGTGAGGCTGCCTGGCGACGTAGCTGATGAGCCATGAGCCGACTTGCCTTGTCTCCATGTTCATAATACACGGAGCGTGATCGTAAGAGAAGTCGCTCTGCGTCATTAGTGGTAAGGAGATCAAATTCAGTCTGTAAATCGACACGTTGCTTAAGAAAACTGGGAGAGGGGCAAGTAGCAAGTTGTTGGTCCAATTTTGTGATCTTAATAGAGAGTTCTTGTAATTTGGCTTTCCGGGACTTATTCAAGTGAGCAGAGAAGAAGATAATTTGTCCCCGCAAATATGCTTTTAATGATTCCCACAGCAGTGAAGAGGAAATTGGTTCCATATCATTTTGATTTATAGAGATGTAATCATCAATTTTAGTTGTAATAAAATTGGTGAACTTATCATCTGAGAGAAGTAATGTATTGAACCTCCAAGATGTTGAGTAGCGTGGCTGTGAAGAGAACTGAATATCCAAAGAAAGAGGAGCGTGGTCGGAGATCACAATAGGATGATAATCAACAGACAGTACTTTGGGAATTAGTTTAGCATCAATAAAATAATAATCAATACGAGAGAAAGATTGATGCATCTGAGAAAAGAAGGAATATTTTTTGGTACAAGGGTTATAAAATCTCCAAGGATCGGTGCAACCGTTCTTGGACACAAAATCTGAAAGAGACCTCGACATTGAAGAAGGAGTCAGATTTCGTGGGCTGGAGCGGTCTAGTTTGGGGTCAATTACGCAGTTCATATCCCCGCCAATTATAAGAAGACTGTCGTTCAATGAGGGGAGACATTCAAAAAGCTTGTTCATAAAGTGTGGGTTGTCAAAATTGGGGGCATATATATTAACTAATAATATGGGAATATGAAATAGCGTACCCGCCACAATTAAGTATCTGCCGTTTTTGTCTGAAATCACCTTAGATGCTGAAAACTGCATTGACTTACCAATTAATATAGCAACCCCCCTGGCCTTAGAGTTGAAATCAGAGTGAAACACCTCAGAAACCCAGGGACATTTAAGTCTGACCTGGTCTTTGGTGCGCATGTGGGTTTCCTGAAGGAACACTAAGTCAGCTTTAAGACGTCTCAGGTGAGCAAATATTCTCGATCTCTTAATTGGACTCCCCATGCCTTTAATATTCCAGCTCAACAACCTCACAGAAGTACCAGTATTAGTGGCCATCAGTGTTGGGCAAGTTACATCCAAAATATAATACATTATATATTACTAGTTACTGTCATTTGAAAGTAATTAGTTACATTACAATATTACTATATCTGAATTGTAATGCGTTACACTACTTGTGTATTACTTTTGAGTTACTTTCAACAAAATAGCAAAAAAAGATAAATCTTGTCCCACTGGCAGATTTTTCTATTTATTTCAAGTGAAAATTTACTTGAAACAGGTGAAAATTGTCAAATAAGTTATTTTTCTGGTGATGACTCTAAATGTTGAAATAGCAGTAAAACCACATTCATTGATGAAATGACATAAGGGATGGAAAGGGGGGATGGCAGTTTTACAGTGGGGGTGATTTGGACCGTTTTTATTTCAGGGGGGATGATTTGGACCGTTTTTATTTCAGGGGGGATGATTTGGACCGTTTTTATTTCAGGGGGGATGATTTGGACTGTTTTTATTTCAGGGGGGATGATTTGGACTGTTTTTATTTCAGGGGGGATGATTTGGACCGTTTTTATTTCAGGGGGGGTGATTTGGACCGTTTTTATTTCAGGGGGGATGATTTGGACTGTTTTTATTTCAGGGGGGATGATTTGGACCGTTTTTATTTCAGGGGGGATGATTTGGACCGTTTTTATTTCAGGGGGGGTGATTTGGACCGTTTTTATTTCAGGGGGGGATGATTTGGACTGTTTTTATTTCAGGGGGGATGATTTGGACCGTTTTTATTTCAGGGGGGATGATTTGGACCGTTTTTATTTCAGGGGGGTGATTTGGACCGTTTTTATTTCAGGGGGGATGATTTGGACCGTTTTTATTTCAGGGGGGATGATTTGGACCGTTTTTATTTCAGGGGTGATTTGGACCGTTTTTATTTCAGGGGGGGATGATTTGGACTGTTTTTATTTCAGGGGGGATGATTTGGACCGTTTTTTATTTCAGGGGGGGGTGATTTGGACCGTTTTTTATTTCAGGGGGGGGTGATTTGGACCGTTTTTATTTCAGGGGGGGGTGATTTGGACCGTTTTTATTTCAGGGGGGGTGCCATCACATCACCCCTCATCCCCCCTCAACTCGAATAGGCTACTGCTCAGAACTCAGAACTTCTTCATAAATAACTCCCAGAGAGAAAAAAAACACCAGCAAGCTAACAAACAAACCAATAAAGCTCTCCGAGTTAACAAAACGAACCAGAAATCAACAACTCGCAGCTGTTTTAACCTCTCCTCCTGATGGGCTGCAGGTGTGGTTTAAGGCTGATTTATGGTTCCGCGTTACACCAACGCAGGCGTGTGCTCCTCGCCGCGCGCAGCTCCTCGCCGACTCCGCGCTCATATATATTTAATAAATGTATAAAGCCCATGTATTAATAAAGCCTGACTTGGCCGAGCCCTAACGCTGAGACCATGGTAGATTTAAGTTACACGCGGACACGCTGCACTGTTGACTTTTCCCTGCCGGCTCTGCTCCATGAACAGTCCCCACACAAACAGTGTCCAGCGGCGCTACGTTCCGCCGCGCCGCGTTCCCAACGCTTTTTTCTGTTGTCGGGATGTCTCGCGGACGCGGTGTTGGTGAATTCTTTAAAAAAACAACAGCTAAACGGGTTAAAATGCGTTGTAACGCGCGTTACTTAGATTGTAACGAGTAAAATATTACCGAAAATTTATTAGTAATGCGTTATATTACTGCGTTACAGCAAATAGTAATACATTACTGTAATTGCGTTACTTTTGTAACGCGTTACCCCCAACACTGGTGGCCATATGTTAAATTCCTAAAGATAGAGATGTACCGAATGCGGATCCCCAAGGAAGGAAAGGAAAGAAAGGGATGGAGGGAGGAAAGAAAGAAAGAAAGAAAGAGGAAAGAAGAAGAAAAAAAAAAAAAAAAAGGGGAGAAAAAAAAAAAAATAAATAAATAAATAAATAAAAAAAAAGGGGGAAAATTGAAAACAACAACAAACTTAACCTACTGAACCCCCCACCCCCCACCCCCCAATTGCACTTACAACGACCCCATCCCCAAACGATGGAGAACCCAGTGCAAACTCCAGAAGGAGTCAGATCCCTAAAAAGAACACTTACGGCTTTAAGCATAACTAACAAGATAATAACTAACAAGCTTCGTGTTGAGCTCCTGCAAGCCCAGCAACATTAACAGAGAGGTACAACCAATCACGACCAAGTTAAACTGAAAACCACATACCGTGTATATATGGGAGAGAAAGAAAAAAAAACCGACACTGATGAACTGAAAAAAGTTCAACTAGACTTTGAGCGACGTGATGAAAGCGCTGGCCTCCTCTGCCGACCTGAACTCCCTTTCTGCGCCGTTGTGAGTGATGCGGAGGCGGGCGGGGTACAGCAGACCGTAGCGGATCCCCGGGATCTCGCGGAGCCGGCGGCGGACGTCATTAAAGGCGGCTCGGGCACGGGCCGTCTTCTGGGTGTGGTCGGGAAAGACAGAAAAAGTCAACTCTCCACACGTAATCCGTTGCTGAGCCCTGGCTCGGCGCAATATATCCACACAGTCTGTATGATAGTGCAGACGGGCGATGATGGGACGAGGGCGCTCTCCGGGCTTCGGCTTCGGCTGGAGGGTGCGGTGCGCCCGGTCCAGGAGAGGCTCCTTCTCCAGGCTGAAAGCCTCCTTGAGCAGAGAGGGAATATCCGTAACAGCAGAAGAGGTGGAAAAATCTTCAGGAATTCCCACGATCCGTATGTTATTGCGCCGGGATCTCGCCTCCAGATCCTCGCATTTACCATCCAGCCTCATCAGTTCAGCTGACAGATGCTCCACTTTAGCCTGTAAGGTTGTGATGTCATCGGTGCAGGATGAAAGAGATGTTTCCATTTCAACCACGGTGTTCTTCAGAGCGCGCACATCAGACTGGATGTTTGTAATGCTTTTTGATAATTCCGACTTCACCGCTTGCAGCTCAGTCTTGATGCTCGACAGGTTTTCATTTAAAGCAGCCTGAAGCTCCGATTTAAAAACAGCCGCCATCTCAACGCGGAGTGATGCGAGCAGCTCGGCCTTAAAGTCGTGTGAAGGAGCGGCCCCGGCGGCCTCGGCCAGGCTGGACGGGGGGTCACCACGAGGCGGGGATGCTGCGTGCGGAGAGGGCCGCGGGGGTGGTGCGGATGGTTTGAGTTTTGGAGGCATTTTGGTCGGCAAAAATACGGGGCCAAAGTAGAATAATGAAGGTCGGGAAAAATAAACCGAAGGAAGATGAAAAAGCTGTACCAAAAATAGATATTTTTAAAGGTTGTTGCAGGAGCTCAAAAAAAACACGTCCTAGTCCATTAGTCGCTACACCGGAAGTCCCGGTTGTCCCGATTTTCTGCCATAACTTTTGAATGGTTTGACATAGAGAGTCGTGGGTGGTGTCATTTCTGATATGCTTATGGGGGGCGGTGGCCGTGAGTGCGAGGGCCCGTTCATCGCTGCTTGCAGCTTTAATTATTATTACCTTTTCACGGAAGACATTTTAAGACAGGTCAAGGTTGTCTTAAAGTTAAGAAAAAAGTCAAGAACAAATTTGAGAACTTTTATTTCAAGAATACCATTTATTCTTAAGTTTTTTTCTTAAGAAGAAAGTTGAGAAAATACTTAAGAACTTTTTTGGAGAATATGACTTCTTCTCTTTTTTCTTCTTAAGACTCAACTTAAGAAAAAAAATGACACTTAAGAAGATTTTTTTTCTTAATGTTTTGTGAATCCGGCCCCAGGTTTATGAACATCTGCACCTCAGAGTTGGACCAGAACAGACTTCTGCTGCCGTTGCTGGATGAATAAAATGAACCAGAATCCGTCAGTCTCTTTCTCTGATGTCACATCCTGACTCAGACGTCTGACTCCAACCCCCCGACCAATCGGTGGCCTGTAGTGTGATGATGTCAGATACAGCCGACTCAGCCGCTTAGAACCTCGGCAGAATAGATACAGAAAAGTATCTACTCGGCACATTAGACCCCTAGTGGAAAAGAACCAGACCGAGCGGAGGAGAGTCGGGCTGAGTAGGGACTAGTGGAAAAGAGCCATAAGAGTCACTAGAGCCAGAAAATCTTTCATAAAATCTGTGAAATCATAAAATTGTTTTCTGATTTTATCTCAGTTACTGCTAGTTCTCCAACCAAACATATGTTTTAAGTTAAATATGAAACCCCGTAGGTCCTGGACCCGGAGCAGAACCACAGCTTCACGGACCATTACCTGAACGTGAACTTCGACCTCTCCCAGGTGCTGTTCATCGCCACGGCCAACACCACGGCCACCATCCCCCCCGCGCTGCTGGACCGCATGGAGGTGCTGCAGGTTCCAGGTACCAGACCAGTTACATAGTAGTAGGAGTTTATCTGGTCCATCAGCTTCCATTGATAAATACAGGACTAGGGATGGGAATCGAGAACCGGTTCTTGTTGAGAACCGGTTCCCAGTGTTTCAATTCCTTGGAATCGTTTGCCTTTTTCGCAAACGATTCCCTTATCGATTCCAGTGGGCGCGAATGACGTCACCAAGCACGTTGCGCAGCATGCGCATTTGCGCCCAGCAGGAAAACACGGGGACAAAGCGGCATAAACGCTGGGAAGTTTGGTTACATTTTACCAAAAAGAATGACAACAGGGCGACAATTCTTGCAATGTGGACATTTCAGCAGAGGGGGGAAACTGTTAGGACTCAGCCGGCTGATCCGCTGGGAGCGCGGAGTCAGCCTGCATGTGGTAAGGCTGATTTATGGTTCCGCGTTACACCAACGCAGAGCCTACCGCGTAGGGTACGCGGCAACACGCACCGTACGGCGCGCGTCGCCGCGTACCTTACGCCGTAGGCTCTGCGTCGATTTAACGCGGAACCATAAATCATGCTTTAGAAGAGCTGCGCTCCGGCGGACAGCGGAGCTCTCCTGACACAGCTGCAGCTCGTCAGCTCATCTATGGAGAGTTAAAGAGCTTCTACCGCTAGATTTTCCTTTCATCAAGGCAGGGAAGAGTATCAGGCCAGAATAGATGAATGTCACCAGCAGTGACTAAGTTTGTAGTGTTGAACATGTTACTGGACATTCTTGTGTAATTGCTACAAAATAATTTTTTGTTTTTCGTTAATTTCTACAGAAGAATATCTATTTTATTATTATTATTTTATATTAAATACATATTTTACTGTATATTACAAATCATTTTGTGGGGACCCCCTGGCACCATGGAGGAGCCCAAGGCTGGGGGCATCTTAAGACCTCATTATATTTTTTTTGTTCAAAGATATAAAAGTTTTATATCTTTGAACAAAAAAGATCGGAGAAACAAAGAAATTGAAACAAAGAAACAATTTTAGTATCAACTTTGTTTTATTAAAACAAAGTTGATACTAAAATTGTTTCTTTTTAGTATTTTAGTATCAACTTTGTTTTATTAAAACAAAGTTGATACTAAAATTGTTTCTTCTCCTTTTTTCCAAATGAGAATCGATAAGAGAATCGATAAAGAATCGAATCGATAAGCAGAATCGATAAGAGAATCGGAATCGAAAAAATCTTATCAATTCCCATCCCTATACAGGACTGTCTCAGAAAATTACAATATTGTGATCAAGTTCTTTATTTTCTGTAATGCAATTAAAAAAACAAAAATGTCATACATTCTGGATTCATTACAAATCAACTAAAATATTGCAAGCCTTTTATTATTTTAATATTGCTGATGATGGCTTACAGTTTAAGATTAAGATTCTAATTTTTTGAGATAGGATATTTGAGTTTTCTTAAACTGTAAGCCATAATCAGCAATATTAAAATAATAAAAGACTTGCAATATTTCAGTTGATTTGTAATGAATCCAGAATGTATGACATTTTTGTTTTTTTAATTGCATTACAGAAAATAAAGGACTTTATCACAATATTCTAATTTTCTGAGACAGTCCTGTACATTGCATTTCATTTCCTTTTGTAGGAAAGAAGTAATAAAAAAAGAAGTAAGGAATAAACCGACCAAAAGGTGTAGCTGAAGCCTAAGCTTATTGTGCCTTCCCTTTTTAACTTTGTTTAGTTCATAGTTGATACTAATATAACAAGGACTAACAATCTACAACAACAAAACAGCAAAGTAAACACACGTGCAAAACAAGAAGGAAGACAAACGTAAATATGACAGAAAAATCAAGTAAAAAACAAACAGAAGACGGATCTCAGAAAAACAACTAATAGAGAAAGTAAATAATCAAAAACAATCTCTAGAAGAGTGAAAACAAAAGGAAACCATAGACCAATCATTACATTTTTTTGGTATATAAATATTATTATTACAACAACAATTATTCTTATTATTGTATTGTATGGAGCATTATTTATATGTATGTATGTATGTATGTATGTATGTATGTATGTATGTATGTATGTATGTATGTATGTATGTGTGTATGTGTGTATATATATATATAGTTTTGTATCACACTAATGTTCTGTATCTTTCGATTGTATTGGATTTATACGTAGTTTTAAATGTATTTATTGAACTACAGTTGTTTAATTCATTATTTAGGCTGTTCCATATTTTAACTCTTGCAGCCGATATGCATCTTTCTTTAGTATTTATCCTAGTTTTGGTTGTATTATATGCATCTTTCTTCAGTATTTATCCTAGTTATTCTATTATATATGGCAGTGTCTCTCAGGTCGTACCGGCTCTCTCTAGCCGGTAACATTTCCATCTTGAAGCACGCTGCATTAATGCTGATTTGGTCTGTGCTCTTTTTTGTTTTTGGGGGGGTTTTGCGACGCTTTGTGCTTCTTTACTGCCACCACCTGTTGACTTAAATGTTACCGTGGAGAAGTGAACATTTTCTCTTGACAGTTTAATCGTGTCAGCACGGCCAGGTCTGCAGGGAAGCTTTTTACAGGCTGTAAAACACCCTGTAAACGTAATCCAACACTTAACGGAGCATAAAAACTGTTAAAATCAAGCCAATAAAGTAGAAGACCAGCAGCCGCTGTTGTTGTTCACTTATTAGGGCCCAAGCACTTACAGTGCTAGGGCCCTATTGTATCTGTAGTAGTTCTTCTTGTTTTTATTTTTCTTCCGACGAAAGCAGGGCCTCTTTTTCCCCTAAACATGCCCCAAAAGTCACCAAACTTTGCACCAAGTCAGGCCTGGCAAAAAAAGTGATATTTAATGGTTTGCATTAATGGGTGTGGCCTAACGGCTCAACAGCGCCCCCTAGAAAACTTTGTGCCTCAAGCCCCACAATACGGTTTGACGTACATGCACGAAAATCGGTACACATCTGTATCATGGCCCAACTTAAAGAAAAGTCTCTTGGCGTCATGGCCGAAACCAAACAGGAAGTCAGCCTGTAGCACGGTGAGTGCCACGGGGGCCCGACGGACAGGATGGAGAGACACAGAGTTTAATGCAGACCCTTTTTATTAATCCAAAACACCCACACGCGTGCACAAGCACCTTCACAGCAGCTTCACAGGCCCCCTTGCTGCTGTGCAGCTATGCCTTATGAAGGCTGGCAGGGTGGAGAGGCTGATTGGGCCCACCTGTGCCCTAATCAGCCTGAGTGGCTGCAGCTCCTCCACCCTGCCACACACCCCCAACGCCAAACTCGCGCCGGGGTCTGTCCGGCCGAGCCTACTCCCCCCCCGCCCTCTCGGAGCGGGAGAGGAACCTCCGGGCCTTCCTGGTCGGGGGGGTCGTCCCCGGCGTCGGCCCGCCCGCCGTGGAAGCCGCTCTCGGGGCCGGGCCCATGGTGGCCTCGGGCCACACGGTGCGTCCAGGACGACCTCCTCCTCCGTGACGCTGCCCCGCGCCAGCTGCCGGTGCGCCTCCGGGACCGCTTCCTTCACGACGCAGCCCCGTTCTGGAGCTGGTGCGTCCAGGACCGCCTCCTCCTCCTTGACACACTGCTCTGGCCGCTTGTCCGGCCCCGTCTCTGCAGGACCCGCCGCCGCTGGCGGCTGCGGAGGCGCAGCCGCCTCCCCAGCCAACTCCTCCTCCGTCTCCGTCGCCGACTCCGTCCCAGGAGCCGTCGCCTGGCGGCCCGCAGCTTCTGCCTCCCGGCCTCTAAGCTGCGGCACCGCCAGCGCTGCTGCGGCGAACCTCAGACGGGGTGCAGGGGTGGGTCGCTCCGTTGGCCATGCCGCCTCGGGAGCCGTCGCCTGGCGGCTCGCAGCTTCTGCCTCACGGCCTCTCAGCTGCGGCGCCGCCAGCTCCTCCCGCGCTGCTGCTGCGAACCTCGCGCAGGGGTGGGTCGGTCCGCGGGCATCAGCGCCGCCAACACAGCGAGCTGATGCCCGCCCTGGTCCCGGCGCAGGGCGGCCAGGTCCGCAATGGCCTGGGCGAGCGCGTCCAGGGCCCGCTCCATGCCTCTCCTCCCATCGGGCCCCACGTTGGGTGCCAGTGTAGCACGGTGAGTGCCACGGGGGCCCGACCGACAGGATGGAGAGACACAGAGTTTAATGCAGACCCTTTTTATTAATCCAAAACACCCACACGCGTGCACGAGCACCTTCACAGCAGCTTCACAGGCCCCCTTGCTGCTGTGCAGCTATGCCTTATGAAGGCTGGCAGGGTGGAGAGGCTGATTGGGCCCACCTGTGCCCTAATCAGCCTGAGTGGCTGCAGCTCCTCCACCCTGCCACACAGCCATTTTGAATTAATCGTGTCATTTTGGCGCAATTTATGCCATTTCTTCTTGCTGGTGTCATCTACTAAATGTCCAGGCCTGAAGAATCTACATGCAAGTCATACAAGCTTCCACTGCAGCCTGAACGTGCACAAGCGTGGAAGCCCGTTCATCACTGCTTGCAGCTTTAATTAGGGGCCCGAGCACTTACAGTGCGAAGGCCCTATAGTATCTGTAGGAATTCTTTCTTTCTTTCTTTTTATTTTTATTCTTCTGACGAAAGGAGGGCCTCTTTGCCCCCCTAAACGTGCCCAAAAAGTAACCAAATTTTGCATGCAAGCCAGGCCTGGCGATACATTTGATATTTCATGGTTTGCATTAATGGCCGTGGCCTAACGGCTCAACAGCGCCCCCTAGAATACTATTCTCTGCCATAACTTTTGAAAGGTTTGACATAAAGAGTCGTGGGTGGTGTCATGGGACTCTGTATTGAATCCTTGACCGAGTCCCAAGGCTAAGCTAGCGGCGGACCAGCCCATAGCAGCTGAGCGTAGCCGCTCCACTGCAGCTCCCGAGCAGCCGGCCAGTCAGGACCGGTGGGTGACGGTTCGGAGGAAGCGTAGTCTTAAAGGGCTCACGGAACACCACCACCCGCTTCACGTGTCTAACCGATTTTCCCCACTCAGCGACACACCCGTTGAGAAACCGACCCTGGTGATTGGAGACTCTATTGTGAGACATGTGAGGCCGACTCCAGAGACCATAGTTAGGTGTATCCCGGGGGCCAGAGCGGGTGACATAGAAGCAAATTTGAAGCTACTGGCAAAGGGTAATCGTAAATATGGTAAAGTTATCATCAATGTTGGAGCTAATGACTCCCGTCTTCGCCAGTCGGAAGTAACTAAAATGAATATTGTCTCGGTGTGTAACTACGCCAAAAGTATGTCGGACTCCGTAGGTTTTTCTGGTCCCCTCCCCAATCTGACCAGCGATGACATGTTTAGCCGCATGCTCTCGCTCCGCCGCTGGTTGTCTCAGTGGTGTTCAGAAAACGACGTGGACTTTATTGACAACTGGGAGACGTTCTGGGGAAAGCCCGGTCTGATTAGAAGGGACGGCATTCATCCCACCCGGGATGGTGCAGCTCCTATGTCTAGAAATCTGGCCAATGTTATTAGACACTCCCCCTGACAATGCAGGGTCCAGGCCAGGATGCAGAGCTGTAGTTTAACACACTTCTCTGCTGCTTCTCGAGGACCAACGCCTGCCAATAAAACTGTAGGATTGCATTATGTAATTAGCGACTCTAAAACTGTAGGATTACATGATATTGGCGACTCTGGCCAGGTGCCTAGCAAAATAGAAGTGGTTGCAGTTCCCCGCCCTCCAAAAGTTCACCAGATGCGGCGTTATAGAGGCGTTAACCAAAATAATCTTGTAAAAATTAAAACCAATGTACATTTGGTACCAATTACAGACCGAAAAATTAGATGCGGATTACTAAATATACGATCATTAAGCTCTAAGTCTCTGTTAGTAAATGATATAATTACAGAGAGCAGGAGTGATATTTTCTGCTTAACAGAAACATGGTTACAGGAGGAAGAGTATGTTAGTTTGAATGAATCAGGTCCGCCCGGCTACTTTAATCATCACATTCCTAGAAGCACGGGCCGAGGCGGAGGAGTCGCAGCAATTTATAACTCCGGTCTCCAAACAAAAATTTAACCTAAGTGCAATTATAATACATTTGAAAGCCTCACGCTTGGTCTGAAATGTCCGAGCTGGAAATCAGAGAAGCCAGTTGTGTTAGTGGTAGTGTATCGGCCCCCTGCTGGTGCTTATCTAGAGTTTTTGTCTGAATTTTCAGATTTCCTTTCTGGATTATTGATCAGCACAGATAAATTCATCATAGTGGGTGATTTTAACATTCATATGGATGTTGAAAGCGATAATCTTAAATTAGCCTTCGATTCTCTTCTAGAATCAATGGGTATCTCACAAAAAGTGGATAAACCGACGCACTGTTTTAATCATACTCTCAATCTCGTTCTCACCTACGGTGTTGAAACTGATGATCTGTTGGTGTCACCTGTAAACTCCCTTTTATCCGACCATTACTTAATAACGTTTGAATTTAATTTTGTTGATGTTGAAGTGCAAAATAGGAGGTATTATTTTAGCAGATGTTTGTCTGATGAAGTTATTGTTAAATTTAGGGAGGCCATTGCTTATCTTACGACGAAATAGTGATGTAGTCGAGGCCAGTGACCTGGGTTCTACCTCTGATGTTGATTTCCTTGCTAGTAACACTGCTGATTTGTTGCATTCAGCTTTAGATGAAGTTGCTCCTTTGAAAAGGAGGGTTTCTAGCCACAGCTTAACTCCCTGGTATAATTCAGATATCCGCATGTTGAAACAAAACGTGCGTAAAATGGAAAGGAAGTGGTACTCTTGTAAATCTGTAGACTCTTATCGTGAATGGAAAGATATTCTAATAGTATATAAAAAAGCCATTCGCAAAGCCAGAACAGCTTATTATTCAACGTTGATATAGGATAACAAAAGTAACCCACGTTTTCTGTTCAGCACTGTAGCCAGGCTGACGAAGAGTCACAACTCTGTTGAGCCGTGCATTCCTTCAGCTCTCAGTAGTGAGGACTTTATGAGCTTCTTCAACAGTAAAATCACGAGAATTAGGGAAGAAATCAACCAGCCGGTTGTAGGTGTCTCTTCAGCTTTAGCGACTTCCCTAGGTTCTGACTTGACTCTAGACTGTTTTGATCCTGTAGACCTCCCTGAGCTGACCTCACTCGTCAATAGAGCTAAGTCAACCACATGTATCTTAGACCCCATCCCGACTCGACTATTCAAACATATTTTTTCTCTTATTGGTACGACAATACTGGACCAAATTAACCTATCCCTAAGTTTAGGATATGTACCACAGGTTTTCAAAGTTGCAGTAATTAAACCTTTACTTAAAAAACCTTCTCTTGACCCAGAAACCTTAGCTAATTATAGACCAATTTCCAACCTTCCATTTGTATCTAAAATTCTGGAAAAGGCAGTTTCAAGCCAGCTATGTGACTATTTGTATAGAAATGATCTGTTTGAAGTCTTTCAGTCAGGGTTCAGAATGCATCATAGCACAGAGACAGCACTGGTTCGAGTCACGAATGACCTTCTTATGGCCTCAGATAAGGGATTAGTTTCCATACTGGTTCTACTGGACCTCAGTGCTGCTTTTGACACTATAGATCATGGCATTTTACTGCACAGGTTAGAGCATGTTGTTGGGATTAAAGGGACAGCTCTACGTTGGTTTAAATCATATCTATCTGACAGGTTCCAGTTTGTTCATGTACATGAGGTTTCTTCAGAACAGTGAAGGGTCTGTTATGGTGTTCCGCAGGGTTCAGTGCTAGGGCCAATCTTGTTCAGTTTATACATGCAGCCATTGGGAAGTATAATCCAGAATCACGGCATACACTTTCATTGTTATGCTGATGATACGCAACTCTACTTGTCTATGAAGCCGGATGAGACAGAACCGTTGGTTAAACTTCAGGCATGTCTTAGGGACATCAAGGACTGGATGTCCAGAAATTTCTTGCTTCTAAATTCAGATAAAACAGAGGTTATCATTCTTGGTCCAGAGCATTTTAGGAAGGGATTAGATGGTGTTGCGATGGCTTCCAGTGCAACTGTGAGAAACCTTGGTGTTATTTTCGATCAGGATTTGTCATTTAAACCATATGTCAATCAGGTTTGTAAAATAGCATTTTTCCATCTCCGTAATATTGCAAAGATTAGGAAAATCCTCTCGCAGAGTGATGCAGAAAAACTGGTTCATGCGTTTGTATCTTCTAGACTAGATTACTGTAATGTGTTGTTAGCAGGATGTCCAAGTAATTTGCTGAATAGGCTCCAGCTGATCCAGAATGCAGCAGCACGAGTGCTGACAGGAATCAGCAGGAGAGACCACGTCTCTCCAGTGTTAGCGTCGCTCCATTGGCTACCCGTAAAATTCAGAATCCAATTTAAAATTGTATTACTTGCGTATAAAGCCCAAAACGGCTTAGCTCTGCATTATTTGCAAGACCTGATAGTGCCTTATGTTCCTGTCAGAGCTCTCCGTTCTCAGAGTGCAGGTTTATTCGTAGTTCCTAGAGTATCCAAATGTAGATTTGGAGGGCGGGCGTTCTGCTATCAGGCACCATTACTATGGAACCAACTTCCAATCTGGGTTAAGGAGGCTGACACCACCTCCACCTTTAAAACTAAACTTAAAACATTTCTGTTTAGTGTAGCCTATAGTTAGTGTTTAGTAAACCTCTAGCTGGTGTTGGTAAATCTCTAGGTAGTGTAAACTCTAGTGTGCCAGAGTCGTTCCTGTAGTTTCTTGTGCTGGCCCCCCCTTCTCCTCCCTTTTCTCTCTTTTGTCCATGTTGCAGCATCCTTTGCCGGACACCGGAACCTGCAGTGTGGGAGTGAGGGGGGCAGGGTAACGGCCCCTTTTGGGCGGGGGAGAAGGTTCGTCCCTCAAGACTCCTCTCCCTGGCCCTGCCCCTTCTCAACCTTTCCCCGACCCTGCACCCCAACCTGGGACTTGATGATTGGGCCGGAGCTTCGGGAGCTGCATGCTGGCCTGCGGTACCCACCCCTGGTCATCCCGCTGCTGCTTCCACCTGCCTGCTGTCCCCACCCCCGGTCATCCCGTTGCTGCTTCCACTTGCCTGCTTTGCTGCTGCCGTCCCTGACCCACCAGTCTGGCCCTCGGCAGGAGGGTCCCCCCTTATGAGCCTGGTCCTGCTCCAGGTTTCTTCCCTCCTAAAGGGGAGTTTTTCCTTGCCACTGTTTGGCTTGAGGTTTTTCTCCCACTAGGGGAGTTTTTACCTGCCATTGTTTATGTAATAACTGCTCGGGGGTCATGTTCTGGGTATGGGTCTCTGGAAAGCGTCTAGAGACAACTTTTGTTGTATTAGACGCTATATAAATAAAATTGAATTAAAATTGAATTGAATTGAACCATAATTGGTGAAAATTAGCCCTGCCCCTTCTTCTGATTGGTTGTCCCTATTTCCTGTTGTAACTTTTGAATGTTTTGACATAGAGAGTAGTGGGTGGTGTCATCAGACTCTGTATGGACTCCTTGACCTTCATTGGCCTGAATTAGCCCCGCCCCTTCTTCTGATTGGTTGTCCCTATTTCCTGCTATAACTTTTGAATGTTTTGACATAGAGAGTAGTGGGTGGTGTCATCTGACTCTGTATTGAGTCCTTGAGCCTCATTGGCCTGAATTAGCCCCGCCCCTTCCTCTGATTGGTTGTCCCTATTTCCTGCTATAACATTTGAATGTTTTGACATAGGAAGTCGTGGGTGGTGTCATTTCTGATATGCTTGTGGGGGGCGGTGGCCGTGAGTGCGAGGGCCCGTTCATCGCTGCTTGCAGCTTTAATTGATTTTGTTTTTGTTGGCTAGACATGAATTTGCTAAAAACCGTAATCAACGTTTCTAGTTAAACAGTTTGAATATGTGTTTGTTTGTTTATATGTTTTTTTATTCTAAATTAATTTGCCATAAAATGAAATCTGATCATCATTTGCACCCCATGCAGGAGGTCCCCCCCCTTATGATCCAGGTCCTGGTCCAGGATTCTCCTTATGATCCAGGTCCTGGTCCAGGTTTCTTCCCCCTTATGATCCAGGTCCTGGTCCAGGTTTCTACCCCCCTTATGATCCAGGTCCTGGTCCAGGTTTCTACCCCCTTATGATCCAGGTCCTGGTCCAGGTTTCTTCCTCCTAAAGGGGAGTTTTTCTTGCCACTGTTTGGCTTAAAGTTTTTCTCCCAGTAGGGGAGTTTTTACCTGCCTTTGTTTATTTAATAATTGCTCGGGGGTTCATGTTCTGGGTCTCTGGAAAGATCCTAGAGACAACTTCTGTTGTAATAGACGCTATATAAATAAAATTGAATTGAAATTGAATTGAATTTGAGGTGCAGAGACAGACACAATGTACTTAAGATGCTAGCAGATAAACAATGATTAGGTCTCTGAAGGACACGGCCTCTCAACATTATCAGTGCTGCTAGAACAAGTAAGTGAACTCTTGGAGTTCAGGACAGGTCAGACCTCCTGGGGCAGCTATGACTTCATAAAGCCCTTTCTGACCTTCTGTCCAGAGCTGCTTCCACTCACACGTCTGTGGGATGCCGGGTGTGAGCTTTGAGACTCTGGTTGATTTGCTAGGATTTTTCTAGTATAGAGGGTCTGCATTGACGTCACTTCCCCCCTGGACCAGCCCCCTTACTCACACTGAGTGGCAAAACATCAGCAAAAACAGCTGCAACTAGTGGATAAGACGGGATAACAGCTGATTATGGGCTTAAATTAAAGGCAGTTGGACTTGACAGTGACCTGTACAGTTACCCCAAGAACCAGTGGTCCATGGACATTAATATTTGGTACAGTTACCCCAACAACCAGTGGTCGATGGACATTAATATTTGGTACAGTTACCCCAAGAACCAGTGGTCCATGGACATTAATATTTGGTAGTTATCCCAACAACCAGTGGTCCATGGACATTAATATTTGGTACAGTTACCAAGAACCAGTGGTCTATGGACATTAATATTTGGCACAGTTACCCTAAGAACCAGTGGTCCATGGACATTAATATTTGGTACAGTTACCAAGAACCAGTGGTCCATGGACATTAATATTTGGTACAGTTACCAAGAACCAGTGGTCCATGGACATTAATATTTGGTACAGTTACCAAGAACCAGTGGTCCATGGACATTAATATTTGGTACAGTTGCCAAGAACCAGTGGTCTATGGACATTAATATTTGGTACAGTTACCAAGAACCAGTGGTCCATGGACATTAATATTTGGTACAGTTACCAAGAACCAGTGGTCTATGGACATTCATATTTGGCACAGTTACCCTAAGAACCAGTGGTCCATGGACATTAATATTTGGTACAGTTACCTCATGAACCAGTGGTCCATGGACAATAATATTTGGTACAGTTACCCCAAGAACCAGTGGTCCATGGACATTAATATTTGGTACAGTTACCAAGAACCAGTGGTCCATGGACATTAATATTTGGTACAGTTACCAAGAACCAGTGGTCCATGGACATTAATATTTGGTACAGTTACCAAGAACCAGTGGTCTATGGACATTAATATTTGGTACAGTTACCCCAAGAACCAGTGGTCCATGGTTCTTGGGGTCCATAGTTCAACTTCCATGGCTCTATAAACATTTTCCCATTAGCATTGCTCAATGCTAAGTGCTTTTGGGCAAACATCAAACATTTTCTTTTTATTTATTTATTTCTTTTTGGCAGTGTTCTTACGGAAGAGTATTAGGGCCAGGCAGGAGAAAAATAAAAATAATATTTTAGAGGAAGAAGATTTTTTTTTCATTATGCACAAAAGGCCATGACTGTAGGCTACAGTTGTAGTAAAACAGAAACTAATAACTTTTCAGAATCAGAATCATCTTTATTGGCCAGGTTCGAACATTGTCCAACAAGGAATTTGACTCCGGTAATTATGAACTTATGAATTATAATTATGAATTATGAACTCAACAGCTCAATGCCATTTTCCATTGGCATTTTATGACTATTTTATGACTCTCACAGTAATACGGGACAAAGTGTGTCCCTTTCCAGCTCAATACGGGATGCATACTTAAGTTTATAAATACGGGATGATTCCGTTTTTCAAGGGATGGTTGGCAACCCTAACGTCACCCTTTTACAAGCTATTCAGAGGATAGAGGAGATCAGAGTTGAGGTAAAAAGGAAGATTTGGACATTTTTTTTAGCTGCACTATGTTTCAGGATATACCCAGGAGGAAAAGGTGGAGATAGCGCACCGTCACCTGATCCCCAACCAGCTGGAGCAGCATGGACTGACACCGCAGCAGCTGCACATCCCTCAGGAAACCACGCAGGACATCATCTGCAGGTACGCTCACACAAATGGAATCAAAGTGTCTGCAGCACAGCTGCAGGAGTTGTGTGTTTATGGATGATTGCCTGTAGAGCAAGGTGAGGTTTGGTAGTCTGGCCTCATCCATGCAGCCTGGAGAGAGTTTTTAATCAACTTCAGCTGTTGAAACTCAGCATGACTTTCCTGCTTTAAGGCTACACTTCTGATGCGACAACTGGCTAAAAATAAACAGACAACATGCGCACACGTACCCGTGCGCGACAGGCAGACACACAAGGGGAGAAGGGACTATTTCTCCATCCATCCATCCATCCATCCATCCATCCATCTATCCATCTATCCATCCGTCGTCCGCCGCTTATCCGTTCCCGGGTCGCGCGGGGCAGCAGTCTCAACAGAGATGCCCAGACTTCCTTCACCCCAGACACTTCCTCCATCTCTTCCTCCAGCTCTTCCTCCATCTCTTCCTCCAGCTCTTCCTCCAGCTCTTCCTCCATCTCTTCCTCCATCTCTTCCTCCAGTTCTTCCTCCATCTCTTCCTCCAGCTCTTCATCCATCTCTTCCTACATCTCTTCCTCCAGCTCTTCCTCCATCTCTTCCTCCAGCTTTTCCGAGGGGAGTCCGAGGCGTTCCCAGGCCAGCCCAGAGACATAGTCTCTCCAGCGTGTCCTGGGTCTTCCCCGTGGTCTCCTCCCGGAGGGACATGCCTGGAACACCTCCCTAGGGACGAGGGACATGCCTGGAACTCCTCCCTAGGGAGGAGGGACATGCGCTGGAACACCTCCCTAGGGAGGAGTGACATGCCTGGAACACCTCCCTAGGGAGGAGGGACATACCTGGAACACCTCCCTAGGGAGGAGGGACATGCCTGGAACACCTCCCTAGGGAGGAGGGACATGCGCTGGAACACCTCCCTAGTCCAGCCACCCTGCGGAGGGACCTCATCTCTAAGGGAGTGTCCAGCCACCCTGCAGAGGAAACTCATCTCTAAGGGAGCGTCCAGCCACCCTGGGGAGGAAACTCATCTCTGAGGGAGGGAACTCATCTCTAAGGGAGCGTCCAGCCACCCTGCGGAGGAAACTCATCTCTAAGGGAGCGTCCAGCCACCCTGCGGAGGAAACTCATCTCGGCCGCTTGTATCCGCGATCTTGTCCTTTCGGTCACTACCCAAAGTTCATGACCATAGGTGAGGGTAGGTGCCTAGATTGACCGGTAAATCGAGAGCTTCGCCTTTCGACTCAGCTCCTTCTTCACCACGACGGTCCGATACATCGACCTGCACCGATCCGTCTGTCAATCTCACGCTCCATCGTTCCCTCACTCGTGAACAAGACCCTGAGATACTTGAACTCCTCCACCTGAGGCAGGACTTCTCCACCCACCCGGAGAAGGCATGCCACCCTTTCCCGATGGAGAACCATGGCCTCGGTTTAGGAGGTGCGGATTCTCATCCCTGCCGCGTCGCACTCGGCCTCAAACCGCCCCAATACATGCTGAAGGTCCCGGTCCGATGAAGCCAACATGACAACATCATCCGCAAAAAGCAGAGATGAAATCCTGTGGTTCCCAAACCGGATCCCCTCCAGCCCCTGGCTACGCGTAGAAATCCTGTCTATAAAAATTATGAACAGGACCGGTGACAAAGGGCAGCCCTGCCGGAGTCCAACATGCACTAGGAACAAGTCTGACCTATTGCCGGCAATGCGAACCAGACACCTGCTCCGATCATACAGAGACCGGACAGCCCTTAATAGAGGGCCCCGGACTCCATACTCACTGAGCCCCCACAGAATGACACGAGGGACACGGTCAAATGACTTCTCCAGATCCACAAAGCACATGTAGACTGGTTGGGCAAATTCCCATGAACCCTCGAGCACCCTCCGGAGGGTGTAGAGCTGGTCCAGTGTTCCACGACCGGGACGAAAACCGCATTGTTCCTCCTGAATCCGAGGTTCAACTATCGGCCGTATTCTCCTCTCCAGTACCCTGGAGTAGACTTTCCCGGGGAGGCTGACAATTGTGATTCCCCTATAGTTGGAACACACTCTCCGGTCCCCCTTTTTAAACAGAGGGACCACCACCCCGGTTTGCCACTCCAACGGTACTCTCCCCTTCCTCCATGCGATGTCGCAGAGGCGTGTCAACCAAGACAGCCCTACGACATCCAGAGACTTGAGGTACTCAGGGCGGATCTCATCCACCCCCATTGCCACTGAGGAGCTTATGAACTACCTCAGTGACCTCGGCTTGGGTGATGGATGAGCACGTCTCCGAGTCCCCACTCTCTGCTTCCTCAGTGGAAGGCATGTCAGTCGGGTTGAGGAGATCCTCGAAGTATTCCTTCCACCGTCTGCCCGGTCTGTCCAACCTCCTCCTCCGCCAGCGCATCCAACTCACCACCAGGTGGTGATCAGTTGACAGCTCAGCCCCTCTCTTCACAGTGTCCAAAACATACGGCCTGATGGTCACCCTTATGTTTGAACATGGTGTTCGTTATGGACAAACTTTGACTAGCATGCACTCCTGCATGGCCCTAGTTCCCACCGTGGCTTAGAGAGATACGTTTTTGGATTTTTTTTTTTCTGTATGTCTAGCTCATGTTGAAAAATTGACAATAAAGACGACTTTGACTTTGAGAAACGTTGAATGACTGTGGGAACGGATGATCAAAAAAGGGCTAGCTTCAATCAAGCTTCAAGGCTAGCTTCAATCTTTTCCATGTGTCGAGTTTTTCCCACATTTTTCATCTGTTGAGTCTGCATGGTTGGTTAGCGCTAAGCCCACAGAGCAGGTATCATGCATCACGGTGTCGTCTAATGCCATCCCCACTCCCCTTGGATTTCCTTGAACTTTTGCTAACACTCAGTTACTCAGACGGACCCACATTCTTTCTGAACATGGCGATTCCATTCATGTCATAAAAGTGTCAGTCTGGATTAGATTATATGTGTGGCTTGTTGATATATAGATGTGTTATAGGTATGAGAGCAGGGGACCGTGTTCTGTACCCTCTGATCTGAGTGCTCAGGTCAAAAGCCTTCTCAGTATACATACACATGTTCTTGTTTAAGGGCATCTTAAGTGGTTACATTCTTGGATGGGTGTCGGTTGGCAGCTCACAGCTGAGGCTACCCTGGAATTCAACTCCCGGTCTTCCTCATGTGTTGTTGAGTCATTTGGCAGGTCTGGGCTCCTCACTGGGTGATATTCTGTTTACAGAGGGCATCCTTCTTTCTTCCCGCTGCAGTTCAACACTCACATCAGCGCCGCTGCTTTTTCCAGTGTTTGTCTGGAAAAAATGGCTTAGTTGGGATCTGGTTATTAACCCTTGTGCTGTCTTCGGGTCAAGGAAGGAGGAAGGGAAGAAGGGAGGAAAGAAGGAAGGAAGGAAGAATGAAAAGAAGGAAAGAAAGAAGGAAGGAAGGGAGAAAAGAACAACAACATTAATCTCAACATTTCAACTTTTTTCTCGACATTTCGACTTTTTTCTCGAAGTGCATAATGAAAAAAAAAAATCTTCCTCCTCTAAAATGTTATTTTTATTTTTCTCCTGCCTGGCCCTAATACTCTTCCGTAGGTTTTGTCTTATATCAAGCACGACTTCCACAAGATCCCAGTCACTTTCACAACCAGGAGGGATCGCTATGGTTACGAGTCAAAGAGGAGGCGTTTATTCTGGTGGTGATGGAAGTTTGTTTGTGAGAAAATGTTCCCATGTTGGTGCAGCGTTGTGACCACGGCTCAGTGACGGCAGCTCCACGCCCAGCACCAGACACCCCATCTCTCCTGAACGTTATTAGTATTATGTATAGCACTTTTCATGCATAAAAATGCAGCACAAAGCTAAAAAGCTAAAAGAAAGCAGGATAAGAGGCTATGAAGTTAAAATACACACTAAAAAAGTATAGAAGTACAGTATAACGTAAAATCCTAAGAGTAGGTCTAGAAAGCAAGATATTAGAAACTGAGAGTATAAAACAATAGAATGTATAAAATAGACCATAAATAACGACTAAAACATTTAAATATAACATTGAGATAAAACAATGAGATAACAGGATAAACTAAACTAAAGATTAATATAAGACAGAGTAGTAAGATCCAATAAAAATAGGGGTGAGCATAGAAAAGTATAAAGAGTTAAATGAGTCAGTTAAAAGCCTGATTAAAGAGATGGGTCTTGAGCCTCTTTTTAAAAACATCAACAGTCTCTGCAGCCCTGAGGTTCCCCTGAGGTTCGCCTGAGGTTCCCCTGAGGTTCCCCTGAGGTTCTCCTGAGGTTCCCCTGAGGTTCTCCTGAGGTTCCCCTGAGGTTCTCCTGAGGTTCCCCTGAGGTTCTCCTGAGGTTCTCCTGAGGTTCCCCTGAGGTTCTCCTGAGGTTCTCCTGAGGTTCTCCTGAGGTTCTCCTGAGGTTCCCCTGAGGTTCACCTGAGGTTCTCCTGAGGTTCCCCTGAGGTTCCCCTGAGGTTCTCCTGAGGTTCCCCTGAGGTTCACCTGAGGTTCTCCTGAGGTTCCCCTGAGGTTCACCTGAGGTTCTCCTGAGGTTCCCCTGAGGTTCTCCTGAGGTTCCCCTGAGGTTCCTGAGGTTCTCCTGAGGTTCTCCTGAGGTTCTCCTGAGGTTCACCTGAGGTTCACCTGAGGTTCTCCTGAGGTTCCTGAGGTTCTCCTGAGGTTCTCCTGAGGTTCTCCTGAGGTTCACCTGAGGTTCACCTGAGGTTCTCCTGAGGTTCCTGAGGTTCTCCTGAGGTTCGCCTGAGGTTCTCCCGGGGTTCTCCCGAGGTTCTCCTGAGGTTCACCTGAGGTTCTCCTGAGGTTCTCCTGAGGTTCACCTGAGGTTCTCCTGAGGTTCCCCTGAGGTTCTCCTGAGGTTCCCCTGAGGTTCCTGAGGTTCCCCTGAGGTTCTCCTGAGGTTCCCCTGAGGTTCCTGAGGTTCCCCTGAGGTTCTCCTGAGGTTCCCCTGAGGTTCCTGAGGTTCCCCTGAGGTTCTCCTGAGGTTCCCCTGAGGTTCCTGAGGTTCCCCTGAGGTTCTCCTGAGGTTCCTGAGGTTCTCCTGAGGTTCTCCTGAGGTTCACCTGAGGTTCCCCTGAGGTTCCCCTGAGGTTCCCCTGAGGTTCCTGAGGTTCTCCTGAGGTTCCCCTGAGGTTCCTGAGGTTCCCCTGAGGTTCTCCTAAGGTTCCTGAGGTTCTCCTGAGGTTCTCCTGAGGTTCCCCTGAGGTTCTCCTGAGGTTCCTGAGGTTCTCCTGAGGTTCCCCTGAGGTTCTCCTGAGGTTCCTGAGGTTCTCCTGAGGTTCACCTGAGGTTCTCCTGAGGTTCTCCTGAGGTTCCCCTGAGGTTCTCCTGAGGTTCCTGAGGTTCTCCTGAGGCTCCCCTGAGGTTCCTGAGGTTCTCCTGAGGTTCTCCTTAGGTTCTCCTGATGTTCACCTGAGGTTCTCCTGAGGTTCCTGAGGTTCTCCTGAGGTTCCTGAGGTTCTCCTGAGGTTCGCCTGAGGTTCACCTGAGGTTCACCTGAGGTTCACCTGAGGTTCTCCTGAGGTTCGCCTGAGGTTCCCCTGAGGTTCTCCTGAGGTTCCCCTGAGGTTCTCCTGAGGTTCCTGAGGTTCCTGAGGTTCCCCCGAGGTTCTCCTGAGGTTCCTGAGGTTCTCCTGAGGTTCCTGAGGTTCCCCCGAGGTTCTCCTGAGGTTCTCCTGAGGTTCTCCGGAGGTTCCTGAGGTTCCCCTGAGGTTCTCCTGAGGTTCCTGAGGTTCCCCTGAGGTTCTCCTGAGGTTCCTGAGGTTCCCCTGAGGTTCTCCTGAGGTTCCTGAGGTTCCTGAGGTTCCCCTGAGGTTCTCCTGAGGTTCGCCTGAGGTTCTCCTGAGGTTCGCCTGAGGTTCTCCTGAGGTTCCCCTGAGGTTCCCCTGAGGTTCTCCTGAGGTTCCTGAGGTTCTCCTGAGGTTCTCCGGAGGTTCCTGAGGTTCCCCTGAGGTTCTCCTGAGGTTCCTGAGGTTCCCCTGAGGTTCTCCTGAGGTTCTCCGGAGGTTCCTGAGGTTCTCCTGAGGTTCTCCTGAGGTTCCTGAGGTTCCTGAGGTTCCCCTGAGGTTCTCCTGAGGTTCCTGAGGTTCCTGAGGTTCGCCTGAGGTTCTCCTGAGGTTCTCCTGAGGTTCCCCTGAGGTTCCCCTGAGGTTCCCCTGAGGTTCTTCTGAGGTTCCCCTGAGGTTCCCCTGAGGTTCCCCTGAGGTTCTTCTGAGGTTCCCCTGAGGTTCCCCTGAGGTTCTCCTGAGGTTACCCTGAGGTTCCCCTGAGGTTCCCCTGAGGTTCTCCTGAGGTTCCTGAGGTTCACCTGAGGTTCCTGAGGTTCACCTGAGGTTCCTGAGGTTCGCCTGAGGTTCTCCTGAGGTTCTCCTGAGGTTCGCCTGAGGTTCCTGAGGTTCTCCTGAGGTTCTCCTGAGGTTCTCCTGAGGTTCTCCTGAGGTTCCCCTGAGGTTCTCCTGAGGTTCCCCTGAGGTTCCCCTGAGGTTCCCCTGAGGTTCTCCTGAGGTTCCTGAGGTTCACCTGAGGTTCCTGAGGTTCGCCTGAGGTTCTCCTGAGGTTCTCCTGAGGTTCGCCTGAGGTTCCTGAGGTTCTCCTGAGGTTCTCCTCAGGTTCTCCTGAGGTTCTCCTGAGGTTCTCCTGAGGTTCCTGAGGTTCCTGAGGTTCTCCTGAGGTTCACCTGAGGTTCCTGAGGTTCGCCTGAGGTTCTCCTGAGGTTCGCCTGAGGTTCCTGAGGTTCCTGAGGTTCTCCTGAGGTTCTCCTGAGGTTCTCCGGGAGGCTGTTCCACAATCGGGGACCATAATAACTGAATTAACCTCCCCGTGTGTCCTGGTTCTAACTTTTGGTATTATTAAAAGGCCGGAGGACCTCAGGGTCCACGAGGGTCGATAGGGTAAAAGCAGTGCAGACAAATAAGAAGGCCCAAGACCATTAAAACACTTAAAAACTAGTAAAAGAACCTTAAAATCGATCCTGAAGTGCACGGGGAGCCAATGCAGCGATTTTAAAACAGGTGTAATGTGCTCCCGCCCTCTGGTCCTCGTCAGCACGCGTGCAGCTGAATTCTGTAATAGTTGTAGGTTATACATTTTGTGGCAGGGTGGAGGAGCAGCCACTCAGCTAATTGGGCACACCTGTGCCCAATCAGCCTCTCCACCCTGCCTGCCGTCATAAAGAGCAGCTGTACACCAGCAAGAGGTCTGCTGGGAGAGGGCTCTGCTGAAGGTCCTGCTGGTGCACGTGTGTCTGGGTGAAATAAAGGAGTTCCTGCACTAAACCTTGTGTCCTCTGTCCTGTCGGGTGACCCCCGTAGCACTAGCCTTGCTACACTGTTCTTTTTGGGAAGACCAGAGAGCAGGCATTACAATAATCGAAACGACATAAGATAAAAGCATTAGCACCTCCGTACTAGCCTGAGAGAGAAACGCGCAGACTCTCGCTGTTCTTAAGATGGTGAATACCTATCTTTGTTATGTTTTTAATATGTGGAATAAAGGTGTTACTAATGTCTGCGTCTCTCCCAGGTACACCCGGGAGGCCGGCGTGCGGTCTCTGGAGAGGAAGATCGGGGCCCTCTGCCGAGCGGTGGCCGTGAGGGTCGCTGAGGGCCGCAGACTCCCCAGGACGGAGAGTGTGGCTCCGGAGGAAGGTGAGAGGGGACAACCTGGGCTGGGAGATGCAGGATTCTGCTGGACACCACAGATCAAGTCATTGGATTCACACTGAAAGCGTCCAAAATGGCCTGTGGAGACTCGGGACTCCTGCACTGCTGCTTGCTAAAGTCTGTCGACGCCTGCAGTGGGCGGGGCCTGCAGTGGGCGGGGCTTTCAAGCTGCAGAACTGGAGGGAACAAAGTGCATATAGTCAGAGACGTTCTATAAACTACCCCACTACGCTTGTGTTTCCTGTATCTGTGTCACGTGGGTTTCCCCACTGCCCCGCCCCTTTAGTAGGCTAACGGCAGGTCCTGAGTCTATTGAGTCCTATGGGAAAAGTGAACGTGAGCACAGATTATTACCAATTCCTTCGCCCCATAATAACCTAAGTAAATATGGGACCCATTTTTCAAAAGCCACAAACCTTCTGAACATTCTGACACCAAAATGGAAATTTTCAGACCGACAGATTAGGAGAAAATTAACTTTGTTTGAGACCTGTCTCTGTCTGAGCAACACACTCTCGCCAGATTTGGCTCTCATAGCTAATAATATAATATAATAATAATACATAGCTCTCCTCTCTGGTGGTGAGTCAGAGATTTAGAGTCGTCGGTCACTGCAGAACTGCCAACGCCGTTTTCCCATCGGATAAACTGAAATTTAAAATTAAAATAAAACCTGCTTCTTTGCTTAATAATACTGTTATTGTTATTATTGAAGTCTTTTTGGAATGGAAAAAAAGAATATTAGACTGATCCGATGATCTTGTACTGGGTTGATATCAGACATTAAAGTAGCAGATAAAAAAAAAACGAGCGGCAAAATAAGGCGCAAATATTAAAGTTGTACTGTATCTCGTTCACAACACTTCCAAATATTAAAGTTGTACTGTATCTAGTGTTCTATGTTTTAAAACGATGTGGGGAGAGGGGCGACCACGCCATTGGCAGAAACGGTAATGCGTTATCTATAGACAGGGCTGCACATAAGTGTGCCGCCAGAGCGCATGCGCCGTCAAAATCCTCAGTGCGCTGTCAATCTTGTGCTGCGAAGCGCTTTTGCGTACCAACAGCTGGGGCTCATATTATTGGTTGTGGCCAGACCAGAAAACTAATATTAAAAAATCTATTGCGAGAGGTTTCCCCCAGAACTCCCACTCAAAGTTGGTACTGGCCAATCACAGCGCGTCCTTACTCCCCCTCCATGATCGTGGCGGCGGTGGGTTGGGCAGGAAGAGAGGTAAGGATCAGCTTTACTGAACAAACCATAAATAAAATAAACCATAAACCATAAATCAGCCAGTGTCTGTCACTGCGTGCAGCAGTTTCCTGCACCAACAAGACGCTGCTCTCTGATTATGGCTCACAGTTTATGAAAACCCCAAATAAAAAATAAATTAGAGAATATTTTATGAAATCAATAAACAATTCCATCATCAAAATTATAACAAATAAAGGTTCAATATATCTTGCTTTGCATGTAATAAGACTAGGTAATATATTAGTTTCACCTTTTAAGTTGAATTATTGAAATAGATTAACTTTTACGCCATATTTTAGTTGAATTATTGAAATAAATTAACTTTTACACCATATTCTAGTTGACTATTGAAATAAGTTAACTTTTACACCAAATTCTAGTTGAATTATTGAAATAAGTTAACTTTTACACCAAATTGTAGTTGAATTATTGAAATAAGTTAACTTTTACACCATATTCTTCACCTGTAACAATATTCTACACCTTGGCTGATGTGGACATACATAGCCTAGGAGTCTATTTCAGCTGCTATATGGTTGGCTGTCTGTACAGTCATGCAAGTTCAATGCTATTAAAGAACAAGTTTTTTCATATAAAATAAACACATTTTTATGCAGTTTAGAAGTTTTGGGGCTTTTTTTGGGCTCCTGCGCTGCTGAAATCGGGGCGTCCTTTATTTCTACGCACCATACCACGCACCATAATTTGTTAATTCATCTTTATACGTGAATAAATATCGTTTTGCCTATAACTTATTCCTGCATCCCTCTTTTATCGATCCGGCGAGACGGGTCACCGCGTTTTTGGAGCCCCAAGTCACATATCCAGGGGCTCCTCTGAGCACCAGACCAAAATAATTATGTGCAGCCCTGTCTATAGAGTATCTTTGCTATAGTCTACATATATCTATATATAGCTGCACATCTTCAGTTTCCTATTTCCGCCATTTGGATCACACTTTGGCAAGCCTTCTTTATATTTTAGCGTTATTTCCGCGTAGAAAAGAGTGAGTTTGATCCTTAACCAGGTTGGTCCTGGATCAACATCAACCATCATCGTTGGTCCCGGTGAAGCTGCAGTCTGTCTGGGTGAACACTGACACACCGGGTCCCAGCGGATTGGGTCATATTGTTTAAACTGTGTTTTGTGATTAATAGGCACAGTTTTTAATCATTTTGCGTTAGATCGATGTAACAAATAAAATCGTTGGGACCATCCAGCTCCTCAACCATCAGATACGTGTTTCACATGAGCAGTTCAGGTAAAAACGGCAGTCAAATCAGCAAAAATGTCAGTTTGCTGGATGAAATATATGAATTCCTGGTAAAATAAGTTTGTTAGTGCACAGCTCTGCTCCTGTACGCATGTGAATGAGTGTACGTTTGTTTGAACATGAAAGTACAATCTGCATTGAGGCTTCTCGCTTTGGGAATCCTGGTCTGTGATTGGACGCTGCCTCGGCGTCGCTGCTGCTCATTTGCATAAAGTTGAGATTTTTCAACTTCAAATTGAAGCTCCGGACGCCTCCAACACCTCCGTGGCCTCAGACGCCTCTCGCAGCGCTTTCAGAGAAAATGAATGGCAACCGGACGCCCATGACGCCTGTGGTGCCTTCAGTGTGAATCCAGGGTAACGGAGTAATCGCAACTTCATCTGTGGTCATTTGTATTTTTATGACATTCAAGTAGGCTTGTGGTGTTTCTCTTTTATCGGTTAATAGATGCTATATTATATAAGTTATTATTTAATTTACTAGAAATTAGGAACACTCCTAAACTGGAGTAAATAAATATGCAACTGATGAGTTATTCCTGTAGACCTGGATAACATGGAAATGATTTGTGTCCCGTAAAGGGCTTGGGATCGATTAAAATGTCAAGAATCGATTTGATTCCGATTCTTAAAATTCAGAATCGATTATCAAGATTTGATTCGATTTGATTCGATTTGATTCGGCAGCTAATGATGCTGTAAGGACCAATCAGCTCCCAAAATGCTGATAGAACTTCTTTCAGAAACATCGTGTAGAATTACCAAACAGATACAGGGAGGAAACAGCGACGGATGAAATCGGTTTTATTTTTTCCCACATTCCGTTCAAATCTTTTCCATTTTCGCTCTATTTCGGTTTAAAATTTTTGAGAATCTGGTTTTTAGCATTTTATGCAAATGTAACCCCAAGACAGTGTATAAAGAAATGAAATATAGACAATTTATGCAGTTATAACTGAAAACTTTAATGTTTTCATACCTTTAAACATATTTAAAGGCAAAAACATGGCATAAGTTATTCTGTTGTCCAACAAAACATTCCTTTTTTGGGCATAAACAAAAAAATACCATAAGTTGTAATGTAATGATGGAAAAAAAATCAATCTTTAGACATACAAATCGATTTTTAGGAATTAATACGAGAATCGATTTAGAATCGGAAAATCGATTGTTTTCAACCCAGTCATACCCAACCCAGCCATAATTGGACAAAAAGTACTGGTGTAAATCACAAGCTTTGTTCACGATACAATCTCAAACACGATGAACTGGATGATAATTCAGTGTCAGCCACAAAACAGTTTTTAATTGAGTCTGATTGGACTTGTGAATGGAGCAGTCACTTCCGTTCACACGGACTCACGGTAAGTTACTAAAATTTTATTTCACACGTTTATTTCTGGGTTGCACTCGATAGTTAAATCAAAGATGAACTGTCCCTTGAATAGAAATAGCCAATAAATGACCACTTGATGAGATGCATTAATAAGGACTGCAAGGATTGAAATATGAGTCCTATTTTTTAATTTTGTATGGATGTTATTGGATCATTCATGGATTGTGTGACTGTTAGTCTCGCTGTGCCATGAACTCACTGGTTGGTCCCCGTACTTTCAGACCTAGGAGGTCACAGTTATTGCAGTCTTTTTATTAAGCTTCTACGATGGAAAAAAAGGACCAATAAAGTGAAGAAGAGAGAAATGACGGGGCAGATGTTATTGTTGTTACTGGAACACTGAACACTGGAAATAGATGTCCAGTATTTAGATGAACTGCAGGTTAGCAGTAATCTATTTTATGGTTCATACTAACAACAATCCAGAACACATGATGGACTGAAGCCTCATGACACAATCAGGTACACCTTGTAAATAAATGATCAAGACTGCTGTTTAAAACAGTAAAATGTCTTTAAGCATTCTTTTTCCTTCATAGATACATCTGCCGTTTTTTTTTTTACTTTTAACTCTTTAAGATATGTAGTTTATATAGTTTTATGTGGATCTCCATTAGCTACAGCAAAACTGCAGCTATTCTTCCTGGGGTCCGACACATAATGCACAGTACATTACAACAAAACATTTAAAGCAAACCTAAGAGGTAGCATATACTGTAAAAAAAAAAGAAAGGAAAAACAGAAAATTAAGAAAAAATTAAAAGTAATTCCGTTTAACATTAAGATATAAATAAAAACAAATATTCATACATTTTATAACATCAACAAATTCAAACAATGTATAGTTATCATAATTTACACCAATAACCATTTTTATATATATATATATAATATAAATATTAATATATTAATTATATATATATATATATATATATATATATATATATATATATATATATACACACACATACCCATATACTATCTACATTATTTATTTATTTAATAATAATGAAATAAGTTTTATATGTATCTATTCAAGAGATGTGATTGGATTTGTAAGTTTAAATGTTTTACAATCAAAATTACATTTTTGATTTTTGCTCTCCTATAATAGAAGTATCTTAAAGGGGTAACTCAGTAGTGTGCACATCTGTAGAAAGTACCAGGAGATGTTATGTTTGGCCATTCTGTATAAACCTGCCGAGATGTCATTATTTGGCATCGCTCCCCCTCAAGCGGCTGCTCAGATCCAGCTTTCTCTGCGTTGTCGTGTGAAACATCAGCTCCAGCTAACGGCTGTTTTCCTGGTGGAGAACATGCATTCAGTCCAAATCATCCCCCCAGAAATAAAAACGCTCCAAATCATCCCCTCTGAAATAAAAACGCTCCAAATCATCCCCCCTGAAATAAAAACGATCCAAATCATCCCCTCTGAAATAAAAACGCTCCAAATCATCCCCCCTGAAATAAAAACGATCCAAATCATCCCCCCCTGAAATAAAAACGGTCCAAATCATCCCCCCTGTAAAACTGTCATCCCTCCTTTCCATCCCTTATGTCATTTCATCAATGGATGTGGTTTTACTGCTATTTCAACATTTAGAGTCATCACCAGAAAAATAACACCAGAAAAATTACTTATTTGACAATTTTCACCTGTTTCAAGTAAATTTTCACTTGAAATAAGTAGAAAAATCTGCCAGTGGGACAAGATTTATCTTCTTATTACAAGCAAAACAATCTTGTTCCACTGGCAGATTTTTCTACTTATTTCAAGTGAAAATCTACTTGAAACAGGTGAAAATTGTTGTTTTTTCCAGTGATGAGGCTTGTTTTAAGTGCATTGAGATTTTTTTACTAAAATTAGACATTTTAACTAGAAATAGGACAAATATTCTTGTTAAGATTGTGAGTTTTTGCAGTGATCCATTTTACTTATCCTGTGAAGGACAGAGTCATATTGATAAATTCAGAAAAGTGTTTTTTATTGTTGTGTTTTGATGTATTTGATGTAAGCCCAGTGGATATTTAAAGCTTACAGAAGGCTGCATTTAACTGCTGCTATGTCATTCCTGCAGTATTTCTGCAGGTGTTTTGGTCACTGCTATTATTTGTAATATATTATATTATTTGTAATCAGCACAAATGATCTGTCCCCATATGATAAAATCCACCATCCCCCCTGATTGTTTTTTACAACTCGAGTACTGACTGCAGACATGGCGGCGAGCTGCCAGCAGTCTCTCTGCACCGAGACGGATCCCCCCTGACCCGGGTCTGACCCGGGTCAGACCGGACGGTGATGGTCTGAGTCCTGACAGACCTGTCAATCAGTCTCAACACACGCTGCCGTATTCATCCCAGTGAGTGGAAACACCCAAGTGTGTGTTCTGTGTTAGTCCCAGCTGGTCGCCGCTACGCTGCTGCTGCTGCTGCTGCTGCTGCTGGAAATCTGATCATTACATTTTTAACTGATATAAATCAGCTCGCAGCAGACGATCAATGGCCAACTTGAAAGGGTGTTAATGAAGTCCGGATGTCCCGCCGGGCTGATGTTTCACGTCCCGCCAGCGGCTCGGTTGTCTAAGAACCAGGTCAAGTGGTGTCAGTCGGAAACAATATTTCATGTCAGCCGTAAATATCCCTGGTATTTCTGGAACATGATGCTTTGTAGTAGCCGTGCAGTGAGCCGGGTGACGTGCAGATGCTCTGTTTTAGAAAACAAAGCCGGCCGAAACCTCAATCAGTAATGTTTTGCTCATTTCACGCAGTCGCGTGTGAAATCTGCGATGCATCTTTAAGGCCCTGTCCCAATACTATCACTACTATGGAGCCAAATCAAGGCCAAAAGTTTTGCTAATTTGAAGATAAAATTTGAACCTGAAAATTCTTTTTTACAGTTTCAATTTTATTTTTTTCAGTATCAGATCTTTTTTTCAGTTTCAAATCTTTTTATTTCAGTTTCAAATCTTTTTTTCAGTTTCAAATCTTTTTTTTTTCAGTTTCACGTCTTTTTTTTCAGTTTCACTTCTTTTTTTTTCAGGTTCAGACTTTTGGCCCGGATCTGGCGTGGGGGGCGTGGCATCAACTGAGAGGGGCGTGGCATCATGAGTGACAGCAGAACAGAGAAGGCGGGGGACGTTCCTCAGTCATGTTGCCTTCAGGAAACATAAGTTGCAGAAGTTATCAGTAGAAGTTTGATTCAACACTGTATATACACCATATTCACGTGATTGGCAGTGGAAAAAACTGATATTAGTGACACATTTCTGTTTAAAAAGCTGTTTTAGACCGTACTTGGTAGTATGTGGAAGTGGGAAATGTCAAACTTTAAAGTCTGGCTGTTGAACTGTACACCTGCATAGTTTATTGCTTTTATACTGCGATTGGTGTCAAGTACGATCTAAAACAGCTTTTTAAACAGAAATGTGTCACTAATATCAGTTTTTTCCACTGCCAATCACGTGAATATGGTGTATATACAGTGTTGAATCAAACTTCTACTGATAACTTCTACAACCTACGTTTCCTGAAGGCAACATGACTGAGGAACGTCCCCCGCCTTCTCTGTTCTGCTGTCACTCATGATGCCACGCCCCTCTCAGTTGATGCCACGCCCCCCACGCCAGATCCGGGCCAAAAGTCTGAACCTGAAAAAAAAAGAAGTGAAACTGAAAAAAAAAGACGTGAAACTGAAAAAAAAAGATTTGAAACTGAAAAAAAGATTTGAAACTGAAATAAAAAGATTTGAAACTGAAAAAAAGATCTGATACTGAAAAAAATAAAATTGAAACTGTAAAAAAGAATTTTCAGGTTCAAATTTTATTTTCAAATTAGCAAAACTTTTGGCCTTGATTTGGCTCCATACACTACCCCTTGTTTTCATCCCTACCCCTAATTGTGCGCGTTCTCGTGAGGTTAGTGGTGTCCCAATTCCTCTTTCCACCTACTGTAGGGGGAGTGGAGAAAACTAGGGTAGTGGCTATCAATCTGGCCCCACGAAGCGAGGGATTTCTGATCCTCACTAGCGGATCTAGGTCCAGAAAAATTTCCCAGAATGCTTTTCGTCGTCATTTGCAGACTGAATCAAAAAAAAAAAACATGGCGGACATTTCTTATTTTTTAGTGAATAAAATCAATATTTTGAGTTAGTTTCTACATAAAAATGCGTTTTGATTACATTTCTAGCGAGAAATATATATTTTACTTTCATAATTACACTCAGTGAATGTACATAATCACTCGTTTGCCCGTTGTTGCAAAGTCTTTTTCAAACCTCGCCAGAATAAAGGCTGATTTATGGTTCCACGTTACACCAATGCAGAGCCTACGCCGTAGGTTACGTACCCTACGGCGTAGGCTCTTCTCATCTCCGAAAACATCGGATAAAATTTCTTAACAGGCGTTATTTGGATAAACTGAGCCCAGGTTGGGGATCTTAACGGTTACTTTTACGCCTGAAAAAATATTAAAACTTAATAAAGTGGCATATTAACAGCTACAGCGGAAATTAAAACAGCTTTTAGCTCTGGGCTTCCTGATTTTAGGGGTGGTGCTGAAAGTAGGAGTAGGGGGAGTATTGGGACAGACCTGGGAAGATTTCAAGTGCCCTAAAATCTGTCCCTTCTTTTTTAGGTGTAGTGATAGAAAGTAGGGGGTGTATTGGGATTGGGCCTTTATTTGTCTGCAGCACAATCGTTAGCTTGAAGCACATCTCCTGGTCGTTGTGCAGCACAACCTTCAGGCCACGTTTACACAAGCCGGGTATTTACAAAAACGGATATTTCCCTCTCTACGTTTTGAAAAATACCATAATTTACATCAGATTGTTTTCAAAATCTCTTGATTTAAACACGTGCTATGAGCAGCCAAACCTACAGGGGGCAGTGTAACGAGAAGATAAAGTCATGCTAGCCAATCAGAATCCTGGAAAAAAACATCAACAAATGACACGAGTAACTTCCAGTTACTTCCAATATGAACGAGAGTCTTTCGTTTGGAGTGACAGAGAAGTGGAGTTACTTTTAAGTGTGATGTTAAAATATAAAACGGGTAAAATACAAGAAAATATTGACGGTTACAAACAAATTGTAAACACAGGTGTCACTCATGACGCTGGTGACTTTTCTTCCTCATAATGTGACGTTCTGAAGACTAAATGTCCGTTTCTCTCCGTTTACAAGCAAACGTGAAGACAGAGTTTTTAAAAATCTCCACTTTGGCCGGAGTTTTCAGAAATTATGGTTTTTGGTGATTTTGAACTTCGTTTTCGTTTAAACGAACGGCCAAAACGCATGAAAACCCCACCGTATTTGCTACGTGTAAACGTGTAAACGTGGCCTCAGCTTGAATCTCCTGCTGGTTGTGCAGGAACACACACAGAAACACACAGTGGGAACAGAACAGAAACATCAGCAACATGTGAGCAGTGGTGTTTTGGAGGAAGCTCACTACGTTGCCAGGTAACAGATCTCCTCCACTCCAACCATTTGTGCAGATTATGTGTTTGGCATTTTTCAAGGGTTTTTCTTTTTTTTTTTGTAGACACAAGACAGAAAGAATCTCTGTTTGCTGAGTGTCTGTCAGTCGCAGCATTTACTTTGAGTCATGAGATGGTGACGAGTTTCTTTTTTTATTCTGGTAGCAATAAACTAGCAGTCTGCAGCAAGATGTCATTCAAATAGTTGGAAGAGGTTACTCATCGCCTCTGATTTAGGAAAACGGCAAACATGATCCTCTTTATAGATCAACCAGCAACGTAAGACCGTAAGACCATGTTTGTTTGTTTGTTTATTTATTTGGCACATATTAAAAAGTCAGTAATACAATTACCATTAAAAAACAATAGACAGCATACAGGACTGTCTCAGAAAATTAGAATATTGTGATTTTCTGTAATGCAATTACAAAAACAGCAATGTCATACATTCTGGATTCATTACAAATCAACTGAAATATTGCAAGCCTTTTATTATTTTAATATTGCTGATCATGGCTTACAGTTTAAGAAAACTCAAATATCCTATCTCAAAAAATTAGAATATTCTGGGAATCTTAATCTTAAACTGTAAGCCATAATCAGAAATATTAAAATAATAAAAGGCTTGCAATATTTCAGTTGATTTGTAATGAATCCAGAATGTATGACATTTTTGTTTTTTTAATTGCATTACAGGAAAAAAAAGAACTTTATCACAATATTCAAATTTTCTGAGACAGTCCTGTCTGTGCAAGGAGGTCCAAAAAACCCTCTAGGGCTTGACAAGAGGACTTCCTTAAATGAGCATAAAAATGGACATTATCATGGACAGAAATGCATATCATACGCAGCACACACACGCCACAAGCACATACACTCCTGCACACAGCACGCTCACACACTGCACACTAGCACACACACAAAGAAAAGAAAAAAGTACATACCGGTAGCCAAAAAAATTGAAAAGACAAAGGAAAGAAAGAAAAAACTAAAATACTGTATAGAAATTAGGAAAAAAGACAAATGTGAGTAAGTAGAAGTTTACATCATATTATTAAGCTATTGATATAGTAAAATGTGTTTCACAGATTTTTTAAATAATTCATGAGAAAGTTTGACAAGGTGGGGAGGAAGTGATCCCGTATCTTGTCCACGTGTGCTCTAAGTCTAGACCAGGGGTCAGCAACCCAACATGTTTTAGAGCCATATTGGACCAAAAACACAAAAAACAAATATGTCTTGTATAAGCCTTAGAATGAAGGCAAAGGGCGAAAGGCAAAATGTCGAGAAAAAAATCAAAATGTTGAGGAAAAAAGTTGAAATGTCGAGAAAAAAGTCAAAATGTTGAGAAAAAAGTCGAAATGTTGATAAAAAAGTTGAAATGTCGAGAAAAAAGCCGAAATGTCGAGAAAAAAGTCAAAATGTTGAGAAAAAAGCCGAAATGTCGAGAAAAAAAGCCAAAATGTTGAGAAAAAAGCTGAAATGTCGAGAAAAAAAAGTCAAAATTTCAAGAAAAAAGTCGAAATGTCGAGATTAAAAAGGTAAGGAAAAAGGAAGAAAAATAAGAAGAAAAAAAAGGTCAAACATTTTTGAAAAAGCTCCAGGAGCCACTAGGGCGGCGCTAAAGAGCTGCATGCGGCTCTAGAGCCGCGGGTTGAGACCCCTGGTCTAGACACACGGGAGAGTTGCACCCTGATGCAGCAAAAACACACGGACCCTTGAACAAATAAGACACATTCAATCATCCATATGAATCCTCACCACCTGACTTTAATTTCCCAGAGCGTGTGACCCATAGGAATCAGCGTTGTGCTGCCACCGCCCTGGCAGACTCACACCTACACACGGGACTAACTAGATTACTAACACACCTACACACCTACTAACTCATCACTGAACATTTCTCTTCAAACATCCTGGGTTCCTAGAACCTGGAAATCTTCTCTCATAGTGCCTGTCCCCAAAACATCTAAACCACAGGCCCTAAACGCTTATCCACCAGTAGCTTTAACATCTATAGCAGCAGAGAATAATATTATGGCACTTTTACACTAGTACCTACTCAGCTCGACTCAACTTGGCCAAGTTTCTTTTCCATAACAATTCAGCACCTGGATCAGAAGTAGGAGGTTGAAGTGAAGCTGCTGTGACGTATTTGATTGTGTGATCTAAACGATCTAAAGATGTAGAACCTGGAGGAGATGATAGATGTGCTGCTGGATCTGTGGCTTGTGTTCAATATCAATTTAAAAAATGAGAGTGAAAGAAACTTCAAGCGGTGACGCTTTTTTTTTGTTAGTTTGTCTCTGTGCTGCTGAAAAGTCAGCTGGAGCCGTGAGCAGCTATGAAGAGACAGAGCTCCTGGTAGATCTGGTCGTTCCTTATCGTCCATCTAGATCCCTTTTTAATTCTCTCCTCAGCACCAGGTTTATGAACATCTGACCCTCAGAGTTGGACCAGAACAGACTTTTGCTGCCATTGCTGGGTGAATAAAATGAACCAGAATCCGTCAGAGTCTCTTTCTCTGATTTCCTCCTCCTGACTCAGACGTCTGACTCCAACCCCCCGACCAATCGGTGGCCTGTAGTGTGGTGATGTCAGATACAACCGACTCAGCAGCTTAGAACCTCAGCAGAATAGTTACAGAAAAGTATCTACTTGGCACGTTAGAGCCCTAGTGGGAAAGCACCAGGCCGAGTGGAGGAGAGTCGAGCTGAGTAGGTACAAGTGGAAAAGCGCCATATGTGATCTTGTGCCTGTAGATCTGGTGCTGTGAAATCGCTATGTGGCAGGGTGGAGAGGTGGATGGGACACGCGCACCTGTGTCCCATCAACCTGAGTGGCGCGCTCTCCACCCTGCCTGCCTTATAAGGGAGCTGGACAGCAGCGGAGGGTTCGGAGGAGCTGCTGGCGTGAGGTGCTTCTGCACTGTGTGTGGTGTTTTGTGACAAATAAAGGGTCTGCACGTAACTCCGTGTCTCTCCATCCTTCGGTCGGGCCCCCGTGGCACTCGCCCTGCCACATCTGGCGCCCAACGTGGGGCTTCGAAGGACGGACGAGAGAGGCATGGAGCGGGCCCTGGACGTGCTCGCCCAGGCCATGGCGGGCATGACAGCCGTCTTCCGGGACCAGGGCGAGCGGCAGCTGGCCGCGATGGAAGCGCTCGTGGCCGCGGGGAGACCCACCCCTGCGCCAGCAGCGCGGGAGGAGCGGGTGGCGCCGCAGCTGACAGGCCGAGAGGCAGAAGCTGCGGGCCGCCAAGCGACGGCTCCCGAGGCGGCGGGACCCGCGGAGCGACCCATCCCTGCACCCCGTCTGAGGTTCACCGCGGCAGCGCTGGCGGCGCCGCAGCCGACCCGCCGTGAGGCAGAAGCTGCGGGCCGCCAGGCGACGGCTCCTGGGACGGAGGCGGAGACGGAGGCGGAGTTGGCGGGGGAGGCGGCTGCGGAGGCGCAGCTGCCCGCGACGGCGGGTCCCGCGGAGACGGGGCCGGACCTGCGGCCAGAGCAGAGTGTGGGGGAAGAGGCGGTCCTGGAGGCGGACCAGCAGCCCGCGCAGGGCTGCGTCACGGAGGGGGAGGCGGTCCTGGACGCACCGTTTGGCCCGGGGCCACCGTTTGGCCCGGGGCCACCATGGGCCCGGCCCCAGGAGCGTCTTCCACGGCGGGCGGGCCGACGCCGGGGGCGACCCCCGCGACCGTACCGCAGGTCAGGCCGACGCCGGGGACGACCCCCCGACCAGGAAGGCCCGGGAGGTTCCGGGCTTCCTCTCCCGCTCCGAGGGGGCGGGGTGGGAGTAGGCTCGGCCGGATGGACCCGGCTCGAGGTTGGCGTTGGGGGTGTGTGGCAGGGTGGAGAGGTGGATGGGACACGCGCACCTGTGTCCCATCAACCTGAGTGGCGCGCTCTCCACCCTGCCTGCCTTATAAGGGAGCTGGACAGCAGCGGAGGGTTCGGAGGAGCTGCTGGCGTGAGGTGCTTCTGCACTGTGTGTGGCGTTTTGTGACAAATAAAGGGTCTGCACGAAACTCCGTGTCTCTCCATCCTTCGGTCGGGCCCCCGTGGCACTCGCCCTGCCACACGCTACTTTAAGCAGCAGAGCGTGACTGAATCATCATGTGTTCAGATGATTATCATGTCGTCTCCTGATGTCTGTGATCTCCCAGATCTCTGAAAGTGGTTCAGCTTTGAAAAGCACCTGCAGTTGAGGCCTGCCTTAAAGGGAAAGTTCAGTTTTTTACAACCTGGACCTTATTTCTGGCATTTTTTATGGTTGTATACTCACCCAGAAAAGTTTGGTGTCATTTGGAGTCCTTCGGAAGATATTAGGAGTTTTGTGCGAGCCGCTTCTCCATATAATGGTAGTGAACGGGGCACAGCGGGACACAGACGATGCAGCGTCTAAATAACACATTATTGCCGCGAAACTCGTTCATTTATTTTATGAATCACTAGATCTGCTTCCAGGACCTGTTGTCTACATCCGGGGCTGTGTGTGTAACAAGGAAATGAGTCTGTAAACAAGACCTCTGACCTGCATGACGTCATCTCTGTGCGCGCACTCTGTCCTCCGTTCAGTGAGCTCTTCAGCCGTATACTCTGGCTCAAAACGGTAAGGACGTCCATCATATTCAAAGTCGTCGTCCACAACCTCAGAATTTGACAAATATTCAGACATGTTTCAAATAACTATCAGTAAACTAACAGTAGTGAACTCCAGCTGTACACAGAGCTGTGTCTGGGATGCGCGCACAGAGATGACGTCATGAGTTCAGAGGTCTTGTTTACAAACTGATTTATTTGTTACACACATGGCCCCGGATGTAGACAACAGGTCCTGGAAGCAGATCTAGTGATTCATAAAAGAAATGAACGAGTTTCGCGGCAATCATGTGTTATTTAGACGCTGCATCGTCTGTGTCCCGCTGTGCCCCGTTCACTACCGTTATATGGAGAAGAGGCTCGCAAAAAAACCCCTAATATCTTCCGAAGGACTCCAAATGACACCAAACTTTTCTGGGTGAGTATACGACCATAAAAAATGCCAGAAATAATGTCCAGGTTGTAAAAAACGGAACTTTCCCTTTAACTAACCTTTTGAACTTTTAATTAGCATAAAATGATCTTTTGTGAATATGTACAAGAGACAACATTTTAATCAGTGACTGCACACTGTTTTGTTGGTTGCCATCAATGAATTTAATTAAATTTAAAAGGAAACATATTAAAGCACATATTGGTGTGTGTTCCCAGACAAGGCCACGCCCCCAGAGATGCCCATCGTGATCGACCTCAGCGCCCTGAAGGACATCCTGGGACCGCCGCTGTTTGAGATGGAGGTAGGAGGACGCAGGACCAGGCCCCAGGGCAGCTTCTCAAGAGCTGCCTTGCTCAGAAGCCTGAGGGCAGGATCTGGTACACAAGTGCATGGAAGGTTTCTGTCCATGTTCCCCAGAGGCGTCAGCATGGGAGAGACCTCACACTTCCTGCTCAGAGAGGGAGAGTTGGGGAAGCTCTTAACCCTTGAGCTGTCCTCGGGTCGAGGGAGGGAGGGAGGGAGGGAGGGAGGGAGGGAGGGAGGGAGGGAGGGAGGGAGGGAGGGAGGGAGGGAGGGAGGGAGGGAGGGAGGGAGGGAGGGAGGAAGGAAGGAAGGAAGGAAGGAAGGAAGGAAGGAAGGAAGGAAGGAAGGAAGGAAGGAAGGAAGGAAGGAAGGAAGGAAGGAAGGAAGGAAGGAAGGAAGGAAGGAAGGAAGGAAGGAAGGAAGGAAGGAAGGAAGGAAGGAAGGAAGGAAGGAAGGAAGGAAGGAAGGAAGGAAGGAAGGAAGGAAGGAATATATGTGTGTGTGTATATATATATGTGTGTATGTATATATTCAGTACTGGAGTTGAGGGGGGATGAGGGGATGGCATCCTTCATCCTTCATCAATGAATGTGGTTTTACTGCTATTTCAACATTTAGTCATCACCAGAAAATAACACCAGAAAAATAACTTATTTGACAATTTTCACCTGTTTCAAGTAAATTTTCAAATAATTAGGAAAATCTGCCAGTGGGACAAGATTTATCTTCTCATTACAAGCAAAGAAATGGCAGATTTTTCTACTTATTTCAAGTGAAAATTTACTTGAAACAGGTGAAAATTGTTGTTTTTTCCAGTGATGAGTCTTGTTTTAAGTTTAATGAGATTTCTTTTTACTAAAATGAGACATTTTAACTAGAAATAAGACAAATATTCTTGTTAAGATTTTGAGTTTTTTTTTTTTTTTTTACTTTTTTTTATCCCTGATTGTTTCCCCATTTTATCACCCAGTGCTCATACCTAGACAGTCCTGGGCATTGCTCCCCTCTGCCAACCCAAGGAGGGCCCTACACTAGGCTCAGGTCTCCTTCTATTCCTGAGGAGTGATGGACCGCTTCTTTTCACCAGACAGGGTGGGGATTCTCCGGCCGAACGTAGCGCGTGGAAGGATCACGTTATTCCGGCCAGATCCTCCCCACCCCATCTGGCGCCCCGGTTGGTCAGAGGGGGCATGTGTAGCCCAGGACTGTTGCATGTTTTTGTGAGGGTAGCTCACATTAGCTACCCAGGGGAACACAGGGAGAACATGCAAACTCCACTCCATGTTGAGTTTTTTTGCAGTGATCCATTTTACTTATCCTGTGAAGGACAGAGTCATATTGATAAGTTCAGAAAAGTGTTTTTTATTGTTGTGTTTTGATGTATTTGATGTAAGCCCAGTGGATATTTAAAGCTTACAGAAGGCTGCATTTAACTGCTGCTATGTCATTCCTGCAGTATTTCTGCAGGTGTTTTGGTCAGTGCTATTATTTGTAATTTATTATATTATTTGTAATCAGCACAAATTATCTGTCCCCATATGATAAAATCCAACATCCCCCTGGGTTTTTTTTACAACTGGAGTACTGTATATATATATATATATATGTATGATGTATGTACAGTGGGGAAAACAAGTATTTGATACACTGCCGATTTTGCAGGTTTTCCCACTTGAAAAGCATGTAGAAGTCTGTAATTTTTATCATATGTACTCTTCAACTGTGAGTGATGGAATCTAAAAAAAAAATCCAGAAAATCACATTGTATGATTTTTAAGTAATTCATTTGCATTTTATTGCATGACATAAGTATTTGATACATCAGAAAAACAGAACTTAATATTTGGTACAGAAACCTTTGTTTGCAATTACAGAGATCAGACCTTTCCTGTAGTTCTTGACCAGGTTTGCACACACTGCAGCAGGGATTTTGGCCCACTCCTCCATACAGATCTTCTCCAGATCCTTCAGGTTTCAGGGCTGTTGCTGGGCAATACGGACTTTCAGCTCCCTCCAAAGATCTTCTATTGGGTTCAGGTCTGGAGACTGGCTAGGCCACTCCAGGACCTTGAAATGCTTCTTACGGAGCCACTCCTTAGTTGCCCTGGCTGTGTGTTTCGGGTCGTTGTCATGCTGGAAGACCCAGCCACGACCCATCTTCAATGCTCTTACTGAGGGAAGGAGGTTGTTGGCCAAGATCTCGCGATACATGGCCCCATCCATCCTCCCCTCAATACGGTGCAGTCGTCCTGTCCCCTTTGCAGAAAAGCATCCCCAAAGAATGATGTTTCCACCTCCATGCTTCACGGTTGGGATGGTGTTCTTGGGGTTGTACTCATCCTTCTTCTTCCTCCAAACACGGCGAATGGAGTTTAGACCAAAAAGCTCTATTTTAGTCTCATCAGACCACAGGACCTTCTCCCATTCCTCCTCTGGATCATCCAGATGGTCATTGGCAAACTTCAGACGGGCCTTGACATGCACTGGCTTGAGCAGGGGGACCTTGCGTGCGCTGCAGGATTTTAATCCATGACGGCGTAGTGTGTTACTAATGGTTTTCTTTGAGACTGTGGTCCCAGCTCTCTTCAGGTCATTGACCAGGTCCTGTCGTGTAGTTCTGGGCTGATCCCTCACCTTCCTCATGATCATTGATGCCCCACGAGGTGAGATTTTGCATGGAGCCCCAGACCGAGGGAGATTAACCGTCATCTTGAACTTCTTCCATTTTCTAATAATTGCGCCAACAGTTGTTGCCTTCTCACCAAGCTGCTTGCCTATTGTCCTGTAGCCCATCCCAGCCTTGTGCAGGTCTACAATTTTATCCCTGATGTCCTTACACAGCTCTCTGGTCTTGGCCATTGTGGAGAGGTTGGAGTTTGTTTGATTGAGTGTGTGGACAGGTGTCTTTTATACAGGTAACGAGTTCAAACAGGTGCAGTTAATACAGGTAATGAGTGGAGAACAGGAGGGCTTCTTAAAGAAGAACTAACAGGTCTGTGAGAGCCGGAAGTCTTACTGGTTGACAGGTGATCAAATACTTATGTCATGCAATAAAATGCAAATTAATTACTTAAAAAGCATACAATGTGATTTTCTGGATTTTTTTTTAGATTCCATCACTCACAGTTGAAGAGTACCTATGATAAAAATTACAGACTTCTACATGCTTTTCAATTGGGAAAACCTGCAAAATCGGCAGTGTATCAAATACTTGTTCTCCCCACTGTACAGTATGTATATGTATGGGTGTATGTGTGTATGTAGATATATATAGATATAGAGCAGATGGAGTTAATATAGAGATAGTATGGTGTAAATAAGTATATTTATATAAATATTTATATGGGCATGTGTGTAAAAGTATATAGAAATATTCAACTATGTGTATGTATGCATTGGTAAGTGTGTGAGTTTAATTATAGTATAGTTCGTTATTATAAATACATGTTAATAAATGATTAGTGAATGGGGGTAGGTTTAAATAAGTTTACACTTCTTCCTACTGCTTTTTGCACATGTAATGAAGATATTTTACTGGTTGTGTGCTGGCAGGTGTCTGAGCGGCTCACGCTGCCCGGCGTGGCCCTGGGCCTGGCCTGGACGCCCCTGGGGGGGGAGATCATGTTCGTGGAGGCCAGCCGGGCGGAGGGGGACGGCCAGCTGACCCTGACGGGGCAGCTGGGGGACGTCATGAAGGAATCTGCTCACCTGGCCATCAGCTGGCTCCGAGCTAACGCTAAAACCTACCGGCTCACCAACAGTGAGTCCCCGGCCCACACTCTCAAAGAATCTAGCAGTTAGAAAACACAGACATATATACGTAGACGCCGCATCGAGTGTTCTTGCTGCTGCTGCGATACGTCACCGTCGCCGCCATATTGGATGTTCAAGACTGCGCTGTAAACTAATACAAGTAAATTGACTTATTTTCATAAAGCGCCTTTCTACAAAGAAATTTACGTTTTACGTATCATTTATTCATTCACACACGCACTAATATACTTGGGAAACAGTTAGACACCAAATATAATATATTTAAATTTTTCAGATGGCAAAAATAAGAACTTTATTGATCCCACGTAGGAGTAATTCATGTTATATCAGTTATAGAGAACAAGGTAGTGCCGAAAAACCATATAAATATCCCCCCTCACAAAAATAAGAAAAATAGAGAAACATAGATCAACAAAACAAATTGTTATTTTTTTCAAATAACAAAATAACATATTTGAACCATTATTCAGGCAATAAAATAACATTTGAACGATTTTTAAGACAATAAAATAATTATAAAATTAGTTAAAATATGTTATTTTGTTACTTGAAAATTTAAAAATATGTTTTGTTGATGAAAAAATATGTTTCTCTATTTTTGTTATTTTTGTGAGCAGGGATATATATTGTTTTTCGGCACTACCTTGTTCTCTATAGCTGATATAACATGAATTAAAGCTGCAAGCAGCGATGAACGGGCCCTCGCACTCACGGCCACCGCCCCCCATAAGCATATCAGAAAAGACACCACCCACAACTTCCTATGTCAAACCATTCAAAAGTTATAGCAGAAAAAAGGGACAACCAATCAGAAGAAGGGGCGGGGCTAATTCAGGCCAATGAAGGTCAAGGACTCCATACAGAATCTGATGACACCACCCACGACTCTCTATGTCAAACCATTCCAAAGTTATAGCAGAAAATCGGGACAACCAATCAGAAGAAGGGGCGGGGCTAATTAAGGCCAACAAAGCTTAAGACTCATTACAGAGTCCCATGACACCACCCACGACTTCCTATGTCAAACCATTCAAAAGTTATAGCAGAAAAAAGGGACAACCAATCAGAAGAAGGGGCGGGGCTAATTCAGGCCAATGAAGGTCAAGGACTCCATGAAGAATCTGATGACCCCACCCACGACTCCCTATGTCAAACCATTCCAAAGTTATAGCAGAAAATCGGGACAACCAATCAGAAGAAGGGGCGGGGCTAATTAAAGCCAACTAAGCTTAAGGACTCATTACAGAGTCCCATGACACCACCCACGACTTCCTATGTCAAACCATTAAAAAGTTATAGCAGAAAAAAGGGACAACCAATCAGAAGAAGAGGCGGGGCTAATTCTGGCCAATGAAGGTCAAGGACTCCATAAAGAATCTGATGACACCACCCACGACTCTCTATGTCAAACCATTCCAATGTTATAGCAGGAAATCGGGACAACCAATCAGAAGAAGGGGCGGGGCTAATTAAGGCCAACGAAGCTTTAGGACTCATTACAGAGTCCCATGACACCACCCACGACTTCCTATGTCAAACCATTCAAAAGTTATGGCAGATAAAAGTATTCTAGGGGGCGCTGTTGAGCCGTTAGGCCACGCCCATTAATGCAAACCATGAAATATCAAATTTATTGCCAAGTCTGGCTTGCATGCAAAATTTGGTGACTTTTGGAGAACTATCAAATATGGACCAATCACATGAAGGGGGGGGCGCGCCTTTTGGCGTCTAGCGTCGCCACGGTAACACTTTTGAAAGAGAAAAGTAATGCGTGGTGTCACAGGATGTAGACGCACATTTTGATGTATAACACACCTGGGTGCACGTTACGGTTCGGGCTGAATTAACTGCCGAAGGAATGGCATAAATTTCGCCAAAATGACACAATTTATTCAAAATGGCCGACATCCTGTTCGGTTTCGGCCATGGCTCCAAGAGACTTTTCTTTAAGTTGTGCCATGATACAGGTGTGTAGCGATTTTCGTGCATGTACGTCAAACCGTATTGTGGGGCTTGAGGCACAAAGTTTTCCGGGGGGCGCTGTTGAGCCATTTTGCCACGCCCATTAATGCAAACCATGAAATATCAAATTTATCGCCAGGCCTGGCTTGCATGCAAAATTTGGTGCCTTTTGGGGAACTATCAAATATGGACCAATCAGATGAAGGGGGGGTGCGCTTGTTGGCGTCTAGCGTCGCCACGGTAACACTTTTGAAAGAGAAAAGTAATGCGTGTAGTCGCAGGATGGAGACGCACATTTTGATGTATAACACTCCTGGGTGCACATTACGGTTCGGGCTGAATTAACTCTCGAAGGAATGGCATATATTGCTCCAAAATTACGCAATTAATTCAGAATGTTCAAAATGGCCGACTTCCTGTTCGGTTTCGGCCATGGCGCCAAGAGACTTTTCTTTTAGTTGCGACATGATACAGGAGTGTACCAATTTTCGTTCATGTACGTCAAACCGTATTATGGGGCTTGAGGCGCAAAGTTTTTTCTGTCTGAACCAACCAGATGAAGGGTGGGCGCGCTTTTTGGCGTCTAGCGTCGCCACGGTAACGCTTTTGAAAGAGAAAAGTAATGCGTGTGGTCGCAGGAGGGAGATGCACATTTTGATGTATAACACACTTGGGGGCACGTTACGGTTCGGGCTGAATTAACTGCCGAAGGAATGGCATAAATTGCGCCAAAGTGACACGATTAATTCAAAATGGCCGACTTCCTGTTCGGTTTCGGGCATGACGCCAAGAGACTTTTCTTTAAGTTGTGTACTGATACAGGTGTGTAGCGATTTTCGTGCATGTACGTCAAACCGTATTGTGGGGCTTGAGGCACAAAGTTTTCAAGGGGGCGCTGTTGAGCCATTTTGCCACGCCCATTAATGTAAACCATTAAATATCAAATTTTTCGCCAGGCCTGACTTGCATGCAAAATTTGGTGACTTTTTGGGCACGTTTAGGGGGGCAAAAAGGCCCTCCTTTCGTCAGAAGAAAGAAAGAAAGAAAGAAAGAAAGAAAGAAAGAAAGAAAGAAAGAAAGAAAGAAAGAAAGAAAGAAAGAAAGAAAGAAAGAAAGAAAGAAAGAAAGAAAGAAAGAAAGAAAGAAAGAAAGAAAGAAAGAAAGAAAGAAAGAAAGAAAGAAAGAAAGAAAGAAAGAAAGAAAGAAAGACAAATTCCTACAGATACAATAGGGCCTTCGCACTGAAGGTGCTCGGGCCCTAATTACTCCTATGTGGGATCAATCAAGTTCTTATTTTTGCCATCTGAGAAAATTAAATATATTATATTTGGTGCCTAACTGTTTCCCAAGTATATTAGTGCGTGTGTGAATGAATAAATGAGACGTAAAACGTACATTTCTTTGTAGAAAGTCCATTTACTTATATTAGTTTACAGTCTTGCCACATCCAATATGGCGGCGTCGTTGACGTACGGCTCAGCGCTGGATGGGGCGTCTATGTCTGTGGTTACAAAGACCCACAACCCAACCTGTGTCTGTGTTTGCACTAGTGGTGGGCGGTCCGGACCCCCTAGAAGGAACCGACATCCACCTGCACTTCCCTGCCGGAGCCGTCACCAAGGACGGCCCGTCCGCCGGCGTTACCATAGTGACCTGCCTGGCCTCCCTGTTCAGTGGCCGGCTGGTGCGCTCGGACGTGGCCATGACGGGAGAGATCACGCTGAGAGGACTGGTGCTGCCGGTGAGACGCCCACATTGATTATCAAGTATCCACTGTTTTGTGTTTTTAGAGAAGGAATACAGAGATGTTCCTTAGTTCTATGGGCGTAGTGTTCCAGGTATGAGCTGCTCGATAGGAAAAGGCTGACGGCCCAAAGGCACTTTTTCTATGAGCAGTTTTACAATCCCCTCTGGTGGGTTAGCGTTAGCGTTAGCTCTGCTGATTTAGTTTAATAAACTCATTGAGTGGAGGGGGGGCCAGACCATGAAGGATTTTTATATACAAGTAAAATGTCTGCAAACTTGATCATATTTGCATCATTATAAATGCACCATACACTTGAAAAAGTAATTTATTAGTTTGTTTTTTTAGGGCCCGAGCACCTTCAGTGCGAAGGCCCTATTGAATCTGTAGGAATTTTTTTCTTTTTCTTTTTCTTTTACTTCTTCTGACGGAAGGAGGGCCTTTTTGCCCCCCTAAACGTGTCCAAAAAGTCACCAAATTTTGCAAGTCATGCAAGTCAGGCCTGGCGAAAAATTTGATATTTAAATGTTTACATTAATGGGCGTGGCAAAATGGCTCAACAGCGCCCCCCGGAAAACTTTGTGACTCAAGCCCCACAATACGGTTTGACGTACATGCACGAAAACCGCTACACACCTGTATCAGTACACAACTTAAAGAAAAGTCTCTTGGCGACATGGCCGAAACCGAACAGGAAGTCAGCCATTTTGAATTAATCATGTCACTTTGGCGCAATTTATGCCATTCCTTCGGCAGTTAATACGGCCCGAACCGTAACGTGCCCCCAAGTGTGTTATACATCAAAATGTGCGTCTCCATCCTGCGACAACACGCATTACTTTTCTCTTTCAAAAGCGTTACCTAGGCGACGCTAGACGCCAAAAAGCGCGCCCACCCTTCATCTGGTTGGTTCAGACCGAAAAAACTTTGCGCCTCAAGCCCCAGAATACGGTGTGACGTACATGAACGAAAATCGGTACACACCTGTACCATGTCGCAACTTAAAGAAAAGTCTCTTGGCGCCATGGCCGAAACCGAACAGGAAGTCGGCCATTTTAAACATTCTGAATTAATCGCGTAATTTTGGAGCAATATGAGCCATTCCTTCGAGAATTAATACGGCCCGAACCGTAACGTGCACCCAGGTGTGTTATACATCAAAATGTGTGTCTCTATCCTGCGACTATGCGCATTACTTTTCTCTTTCAAAAGTGTTAACGTGGCGACGCTAGACGGCAAAAAGCGCGCCCCCCTTCATCTGATTGGTCCATATTTGATAGTTCCCCAAAAGTCACCAAATTTTGCATGCAAGGCAGGCCTGGCGATAAATTTGATATTTTATGGTTTACATTAATGGGCGTGGCAAAATGGCTCAACAGCGCCCCCCCGGAAAACTTTGTGCCTCAAGCCCCACAATACGGTTTGACGTACATGCATGAAAATCGGTAAACACCTGCATCATGTTGCAACTTAAAGAAAAGTCTCTTGGCGACAGGGCCGAAACCGAACAGGAAGTCAGCCATTTTTAATTTATTGTGTTATTTTGGCGCAATTTATGCCATTCCTTCGGCAATTAATACGGCCCGAAACGTAACGTGCACCCAGGTGTGTTATACCTCAAAATGTGCGTCTTCATCTTGCGACTACGCGCATTACTTTTCTCTTTCAAAAGTGTTACCGTGGCGACGCTAGACGCGAAAAAGCGCGCGTCCCCTTCATCTGATTGGTCCATATTTGATAGTTCTTCAAAAGTCACCAAATTTTACATGCAAGCCAGGCTTGGCGATAAATTTGATATTTCATGGTTTGCATTAATGGGCGTGGCCTAACGGCTCAACAGCGCCCCCTAGAATACTTTTATCTGCCATAACTTTTGAATGGTTTGACATAGGAAGTCGTGGGTGGTGTCATGGGACTCTGTAATGAGTCCTAAAGCTTCGTTGGCCTTAATTAGCCCCGCCCCTTCTTCTGATTGGTTGTCCCTATTTCCTGCTATAACATTTCAATGTTTTGACATAGAGAGTCGTGGGTGGTGTCATGGGACTCTGTAATGAGTCCTTGAGCTTCTTTGGCCTTAATTAGCCCCGCCCCTTCTTCTGATTGGTTGTCCCTTTTTCCTGCTATAACTTTTGAATGGTTTGACATAGGAAGTCGTGGGTGGTGTCATTTCTGATATGCTTATGGGGGGCGGTGGCCGTGAGTGCGAGTTCATCGCTGCTTGCAGCTTTAATTTTGTTTTTTTTTTGTTTTTTTTTTGTTCTTCCCCCCAAATTCTACTTATGCGGAGGAAGCCCTCGCCCCCTCCAGTCCATATTCGGTGCACACTCACTCCCAAATTTACAAAACTAGGTCATTTACAAATCTTGTGCAAACCAAATGTCCAGTAGATCCTATCCAGTAAAGTATTTAGTCCCAAATACATTATTATACCAGTAAATATCCACAAACAGCCGCTCTTCATCTCGACCGTCGCTGGAGAAGCACATGTTGTTATTTGTTTACACGTCTGTAACTCCTCCGTCCTGCACGTTTTCAGACGGGAGAGCGCGATGCTAAAATGGATTGATTGACAGGTCATCCGGCCAATCAGGAGCTTCCTGTCCCCTCATAGTGAATGAGGCCTGTGTTGGGGCGGGACGAGCTCGTCCGGCTTTTGTCATGAGAAAAACCTCGGCAATTGCAGCATTCGCCCAGAAGATGGTGCAGTTGTAGAGCAAATGAAATGCTGAACACAACGATATATACAGTATATATATATATATATATATATATATATGTACGTGGTAAATTTAACGGTTCAAAAGTTATGCCCAAAGGACATAATTGTTATAATAAAACTCTTTGTAAGACATAGTCTTACAAAAACATGTGTAAAATACTAATTTTTTGTGGTATTGTTATCAGATTTGAACTTGCACTATATAAGGCTTCAGTCTGTGTCTCAGTGTGTTTTAAAACCAATAAGTCACAGATTCATCTGCAGACATCTGGTTACAAAACTAATATAAACCTTCTATTTCAGTGTGTTCAAACTGAGATTACTGAATTATAGTAGCATTTACAGTGATTCTGACAGTTGGGGGAAGAACTTCAGAGTGTTACCTTTCAAAAGAGACCAGAACCATCCATGAACTTCAAACGGTTCAAGAACAGCTTTACATTTACTTTGGGTAGAACTTGGATAGGCGTTTTGGGCGACTCTTACAAGTAAGAAGTTTTTAACCGGCTCTGTCCCCCCAGGTGGGCGGGATCAAGGACAAGGTCCTGGCGGCCCACCGGGCCGGGGTGCGGCGCGTCATCCTCCCCCAGCGCAGCGAGAAGGACCTGGACGAGCTCCCGGCCAACGTCCGGGCCGACCTGGACTTCATCCCGGCCCAGAACCTGGACCAGGTGCTGAACGCCTCCTTCCACGGGGGGTTCCCCGGGACGGCCGGGGCGGCCGGCACAGACTCACACCCCCAGCTCAGCAGCAAGCTGTAACGCTGGGGAGATGATCTGATCTCCAGTTCTGTTTTCCACACTCTGATTACTGCAGATTACTTTAATCTGGAGGACATAATTTAATCAGATAAATCAGCTTGCGTACATGACGTCAGATGGAAACATCACGCAGTGTGACGATAAAACAACTGCAGCTGCAAAGTGATGCTGAGAAACATGAATCAGATGATTGCGGGTGTTATAATTAATGCTGATTAATGGACTAATAACTGCAGCTTTGAACAGTGGGATAAGTAACAAGACTATAGTTACTGACAAGTTATAGCTTAGAAGTTTGTATGAAGATCTTTATTTTGGTTTGACATCCTCCATTCTGGACCCTAATAGTTCAAAGGAAATTAAAATTGAATCAAATTGAGTTTCTGGGCAAGACGTCATTCTTGGAACGTGATGAAGTGCTTGCGTGCTTGCGTGCGTGCGTGCGTGCGTGCGTGCGTGCGTGCGTGCGTGCGTGCGTGCGTGTCCAGATGGAAGGTTTTTCTCTCTCCTCTAAGCTGCTGAGTCGGCTGTATCTGACATCATCACACTACAGGCCACCGATTGGTCGGGGGGTTGGAGTCAGACGTCTGAGTCAGGATGTGACATCAGAGAAAGAGACTCTGACGGATTCTGGTTCATTTTATTCAACCAGCAACGGCAGCAGAAGTCTGTTCTGGTCCAACTCTGAGGAATCTAGACGGATATAAGGAACGACCAGATCTACCAGGAGCTCTGTCTCTTCATAGCTGCTTGAAGCTTCTCTCTCTCTCATTTTTTTATTTTTTAACTTGATATTGAACACAAGCCACAGACCCAGCAGCACATCTATCATCTCCTCCAGGTTCTACATTCAATTCAATTCAATTTTATTTATATAGCGTCTAATACAACAGATGTTGTCTCTAGACGCTTTCCAGAGATCCAGAACATGAACATAAACATAAACATAAACCCCCGAGCAATTATTACATAAACAGTGGCAAGGAAAACCTCCCCTTTAGGAGGGAAGAAACCTTGAGCAGGACCAGGCTCATAAGGGGGGACCCTCCTGCCGAAGGCCAAACTGGGGAATCGGGGACGTCAGCAGCACAGCAGGCAGGTGGAAGCAGCAGCGGGATGACCAGAGGGGGGGGTGCGTCAGCAGCACACAGCAGACATCCACGTGGGCAGGTGGAAGCAGCGATGGGATGACCGGGGATGGGGGGGGGGGGGGGGGGGGACCGCAGGCCAGAACGCAGCAACCAAAGCTCCGGCCTGCAAACATGCACAAAAGAGAAAAAAGGGGGCCGGCACAAGAAACTACAGAACATTGGAAAAAAATGATAGCTATGAGATATTTATAATAAATAAAAATGGTAATGGAGAAGAGAGGCAGGGAAAAGGAGAGGAGAAGAAGGGTGAGAGGCACCGCCCAGCGGATCATGTCGGTCCCCCCTGCAGCATCGGCCTATAGCAGCATATCTACCACCAAGCTATATTTGAGACTAACTATTATAGTCTTGTTCTATAGCTGCAACTATGACTACTGACTCTAACACACTAGAGTTTACACTACCTAGAGATTTACCAACACCAGCTAGAGGTTTACTAAACACTAACTATAGGCTTTACTAAACAGAAAGGTTTTAAGTTTAGTTTTAAAGGTTTTTAAACCTGCAACCTGCAGTAAACCTGCAAATCTGAGGGATTTACAGACAAACATACATTACAGGCTGAACATCTCACAACCAGACAAAACAATAGAAAATGCTGCTACACAATACATTGTTTAAAAAAAATAAAATTGTGACTTCAATTTAGACCTACCTGCAATCTCATTTCAAACTAATTTCTTCTGCATTTTATTTGACGAGATGCATCACAAAGAAACACTCCTACTTTCCTCCAAGTATCCAAGGAGTTTCTCAAACACTCCAATACATCCGAGGAGATTATCACTTTAGCATTATAGTTTATGTAACTATTATTCACTGCACTGGCTTGTAGTCAGGATAAAGGGTTATGGTTGGAATTTTGAAAATTGTAAAATGACAATAAACATTTCAATCAGTGAAAAAAAAAAAGTCATGCCCAAGAAATGCAAAAGGAAAAAAAAGAAAAATTGTGATTCTCATTTTTCCAGTATTATTATTGTTCAGCCCTTATATAAAATAAAATATTCACAAGCTTTAAATATTTGTTTAACTGCTCAGATGATCATCTAACTGCTGCACTCTTTCTAGCAGGCCGCAGTTTTGATTCATGAACAATCTGAATATCTAGTTGTATATTCTTCCTGTTCAACAGAAATTAACTCAATACCTGCACAGAAATGACTGAATGAATGAATGAATGAATGAATGAATGAATGAATGAATGAATGAATGAATGAATGAATGAATGAATGAATGAATGAATGAATGAATGGCTGTAAACTGGGCAAGGCAAGTTTATTTGTATAGCACAATTCAACATAAGGTAATTCAAAGTGCTTTACATCAACATTAAAAGCAGCAAGACACAATTAAACAGTAACAAGTCAATTAAAAAGGGAAATAGAAATAAGAAATAATACAATACAATACAATGAAATAAAATAGAATAAATAAAATGATAAGGAAAGAGGTAAAATAATAAAAAGCACAAGTTGTTAAAAATAAGGGCAGTAGAGTACAGCAGGTAAGTATTTAATTAAACAGTAATGTTTTTATCCTGATTTAAAGGATCTACAGTTGCAGCAGACCTCAGGTCTACAGGAAGTTTGTTCCACCGGTGAGGAGCAGAATAACTGAACGCTGATGAACCTTGTTGGTTCTGGTTCTGGAACCACAACAAACCAGATCCAGGTGAACCTCAGGGGTCTGGGAGCTTCATAGGAACTAACAGATCCAGATGAACCTCAGGGGTCTGGGAGCTTCATAGGAACTAACAGATCCAGATGAACCTCAGGGGTCTGGGAGCTTCATAGGAACTAACAGATCCAGATGAACCTCAGGGGTCTGGGAGCTTCATAGGAACTAACAGATCCAGATGAACCTCAGGGGTCTGGGAGCTTCATAGGAACTAACAGATCCAGCATGTATTTTGGTCCAAGACCATTCAGGTCTTTGTAGACCAGCAGTAGGATTTTAAACTCTATCCTTTGACTCACTGGAAGCCAGTGTAGTGATTTCATGACCGCTGTAATGTGCAAATCCATCCATCCATTCTTTTACTGGTATAAGAATAAGATAAGAATAAGAATACTCTAGTGCAGGGGTCTGCAACCTTTTTTAGCCCAGGGATCCTTGGATGAGAGAAAAAACAGAGCAGGTCCCGCTTGTAATTCTTATTTTTTCCCTTTTTTTTAATGTGTCAAATTTTAAGCCTGGCTTATAATAACTTTTGAATGTGTCTTATTCTGCTTCTATCACCTTATTAACAGAGGTGGACAGAGTACTCGACCCCAGTACTTGAGTAAGAGTACAAATACTACTGGTCAAAATTGACTCCGTTACAAGTAAAAGTAGCTCAGTCAAAATATTACTCGAGTAAGAGTAGAAAAGTACTTGCTTTTAAAGGTACTTAAGTATCCAAAAGTAAATGCTTTTAAATTTACTTTAAGTAAAAGTAAGAGTAAGAGTAAGAGTACATTTCTTATTTTCCACATCAGTAAATTACTATATTTTTTCTAAATTAATTGTTGCGGCTATGTCTTGACTTGTTGCGGCTCTGTCTTGACAAACGCAGGCTACTGGCGGTATCGTTTTGAGGAGGCTTGACGTATTTCCGCTTTATGTACATCCCAGTGGAGAGGGTGCACTGTGATAGGTCTCCTCCTTTGACAAAAACAGCTTGTGTCCAATAGGATTTTAGGGAAGAAGAAAAAAGAGCAGACCTGAAAGTAACGAGTACTTTTCAGCCTTCCTAGAAATTTACTCGAGTAAAAGTAAAAATATTTGTTTTGGAAATGTATTCAAGTAAGAGTAATAAGTACCAAAGAAATCTAATACTCAAGTGAAGTACAAATCCTCTGGATATGTACTTAAGTACAGTACTCAACTAAATTTACTCTGTTACTGTCCACCACTGCCCTCAACACACCATCCCCACTGTCAAACATGGTGGTGGCAGCATCATGGTTTGGGCCTGCTTTTCTTCAGCAGGGACAGGGAAGATGATTAAAATTGATGGGAAGATGGATGGAGCCAAATACAGGACCATTCTGGAAGAAAACCTGATGGAGTCTGCAAAAGACCTGAGACTAGGACGGAGATTTGTCTTCCAACAAGACAATGATCCAAAACATAAAACAAAATCTACAATGGAATGGTTCACAAAAAACATATCCAGGTGTTAGAATGGCCAAGTCAAAGTCCAGACCTGAATCCAATGGAGAATTTGTGGAAAGAACTGAAAACTGCTGTTCACAAACGCTCTCCATCCAACCTCACTAAGCTCCAGCTGTTTTGCAAGGAGGAATGGGCAAAAATTTCAGTCTCTCGATGTGCAAAACTGATAGAGACAAACCCCAAGCGACTTACAGCTGTAATCGCAGCAAAAGGTGGCGCTACAAAGTATTAACTTAAGGGGGCTGCATAATTTTGCACGCCCTATTTTTCAGTTTTTTATTTTTTAAAGGGGACATATTATGGCATTTAATGTATATTTTAAACAGGCCTTGAATGTCTTAAAAACAATCTAAAGCTTGTTTTTTCTACATAAATCAGAAATTCAGCCTGTGGGCCGTGTCTATAGTTTTACCGCTTCTAACCCCTTTTTCTGTGCTTCATTCTAAGGGAAGGGGGGGGTATGATAATGAGGCTCTGTGCTGATTGGCTGCTTGAATGACGTGTAGCAGGGGAGGAGAATAAGCCTCACTCCAGGGAGAAGAGCAGCCGGCTACATGTCCCATGCCAGGGAGCTTTTGCGACAAAATAAAATCCAGTGCTTTATTTTTTTTGTATTGACTGTCCTAACTGGCCGCGAGTTTAACGGTTTCAGCGTGGACAGAGAGCGTCCGATGTCACACGTGATAGTCGGACGCTCGCATTCAGTTACACGGTGTAAACGGATCTTAGACCCCGTCCACACGTAGCCGGGTATTTTTAAAACCGAATATTTCCCCCCTCCGTTTATAAAATAATTTGTATCCACATTACATCGTTTTAAAAAAAAACAACCTTTCCACACATAACCGAAGATCTGCGTTTTCGACCACATTCATAAGCATTCCAAACCTGTAGATCATCTGCAGCTCCCGGGGAAGCTGCGCCTCCGCGGCGCAGCTTCCCCGGCAGGCGCGTCTCCTTCTCGGTTAACGAGCCCCGGTGTCCCGCCACGGAGCTGCCGCGTTATCGACGCAGCCCTACGCCGTAGGGTACGGCGTAGGGCTGCATCGGTGTAACACAGCAAACGGTGGTCAAGAGCAGAGACCATTTATTTAATAAATAGCTTGGAGGACAGATGGTAGATCATCTGTAGTTCTGTAGTAAGTAAGTAAGTGTCGATGCAAAATCTCATTTCTACTCTCCCTCGCTGTTCAAACAGCCACCGCTTCTAAACAATGGCGGAGCTACAGCCGGCGGAGAGAGCTGGTTGTGGGCGTGGTTTCAGCAGCGGAGGCCGACCTATGGAAATCTGCTCCTGTCGTGACGTAACAACGGGAGCAGATTCTAATCGGCTCAAAAAAAATCACGTGACACTGGGGGATTCTGTCGGGCGGGGGTCAGAGACCTTGCAGAAATTCATGGGATTTCGTCTCCCCAGTGCTGGCAGGGTGAGGGGAGACCACTTCATATATGTTAAAACAAGAAAAAACGTGTTTTTCATAATATGTCCCCTTTAAAAAAATGTTTGAAATATCCAATACATTTCATTCCACTTCATGATTGTGTCCCACTTGTTGATTCTTCACAAAAAATTACAGTTTTATATCTTTATGTTTGAAGCCTGAATTGTGGCAAAAGGTCACAAAGCGCAGGCAGGTGGAAGCAGCAGCGGGATGACCAGGGGTGGGGACAGCAGGCCAGCATGCAGCTCCCGAAGCTCCGGCCCAATCAGCAAGTCCCAGGTTGGGGTGCAGGGTCGGGGAAAGGTTGAGAAGGGGCAGGGCCAGGGAGAGGAGTCTTGACGGACAAATCTCTCCCCCGCCTGACCGGGCCATTACCCTGCCCCTCCCACGCTGCAGGTTCCGGTGTTGTGCACTACTACTCCCACCGTTCAAGTGTTTGAGGACCCGGTTGGAATTGAACCTTGTATTTCTCGGTAACGTAAGACACTTGTTTGCTCACTCTGATCATCCAGAAGATTCCTCTGCTTACCCCTCTGCAGTCATTCCCTCTGTTTAAACTAAAATAAAGAAAAAAATTTGATTTTTGTTATTTTATCTCCTGAATCTGGATCTGCTGGTCCAGGACTAAGACTGGACCATCAGCTGGTTTAGTCTGGATCTGCTGGTCCAGGACTAAGACTGATAGTTTGACTCCGAACCCGATGCAACAAAGAAGAAACCCTCCGCAGCCTGAAGTCGTCGCGTTTAACCTGAATCCTGCTGTCCAGGAGAAAAACAGACACATTTCAGGTCTGCCTGCGTTTTTGGCTCAGTCCATTTGAGAGACGAGATATTTCTGCCCACACTTAAGTGGTGGATCAACAGGGAGCTAATTTGTTTGTCGTCTTAAAGGAGCTTGAGGCCGGATTGTGGCAAGATTTATGAAAAAAATCTGTATACATTTTAAGTTTTCTAGTAATAATGTCAGATGAAGCGTTCCAAACCCAAAAGAATGTTTCCTCTAGTGTATCTCTCCTTTGCCTTGAACAGGCTGTGTGCTGCAAAATGTGCTGCAATTCGGTCCCGAATTTCCCGCGCTGGGCTGCGGATGTGACGTCACATGACGCTGCAGGCGCGTCCTCCCCGTTCTCCCGTGCCGGCTTCACTGTTGGCTGCAGTACCCCCAACTGCCGTCGTGGTGAAGGGTGGCGATAGAGAGTCTCATTTCTTAGGCCCGTTTACACGGGGCAAAAACGGAGGCGTTTTCATGCGTTTTGGCCGTTCGTTTACACGAAAACGCAGCTCAAAGCCCCCAAAAACGATCATTTCTGAAAACTCCGGCCAAAGTGGAGATTTTCAAAAACTCAGTTTTCACGTTTGTGTCTAAACGGAGGAAAACGGAGGAAAACAGAGGAAAACGGAGATTTAAGCTTCAGAACGTCACATTATGCACCAGAAACTCACCAGCGTCATGTGTGCGACCTGTGTTTAAAATTAGTTTGGCCACCGTCAATATTTTCTTGTATTTTACCTGTTTTATATTCCGTCTTGGAAGTAAAGCCTGAATTATGGTCCCACGCCAGATCGACGCAGAGCTTGCGGCGCAGGGCACGCGGCGATGCGCGCCGTACGATGCGCGTCGCCCGTTTTATAATAGATGCATGGTCGCCGCGTGCCCCACGCCGCAAGCTCTGCGCCGGTGCAACGCGGAACCATAAATCAGCCTCAACTGGAAGTTACACACGTGTCATTTGTTGATGTTTTTTGACTGTTGACGTTAACAGCGTTTTCATGTGGGTCCGTGTAAACGAGGATTTTTTTGAAAACGTAGAGGGGAAAATATCCGTTTTTGTAAATACCCGGCTACGTGTAAACGTGGCCTTAAAAGGAGCCTCAAGCTCCTTTAAGTAAAATAAGAACTTAGAGGATGTTTTCAAATAGAAACACATTTTCAAGCCACTGATCTGTGGTATCTGTGGTGTCTGTAATACTGTAATACTCCTTATGGCCAGAAGAGGGCGGGATGGACCAGTGGACGGTCAAACATCTGGATCAAACAAAAGGGAGTTATTCTTGCCACTGTTCATGTTATGTTTATGTAATAATTGCTCGGGGGTTTATGTTTGGTCTCTGGAAAGATCCTAGAGACAACATTTGTTGGAATAGATGCTATATAAATAAAATTGAAATCAGTCCATGTTCTACCTCTCCTCCTGATTCAATCACTTCCACTGTTAGGATTTTTGCTGACAGAAATAAAAATTATCCAAAAAGGGAATTACAAAAGAGAAACAAAAAAACCCCAACAAAAACTGAAATGTAATTGGTCTATTTTTTAAGAGTTTCTCTTTTCTCTACACTCCGATGTCAATGACTTTAGAGTCTCAGAATCTCCCAATGAGTATTATTTTTCCAGCATAAGTTACCGTGACAACACGTCTAAGAAGTGGACCGCCTTGCAAATGCTTCAAACTGGGAGTGGAGGCCGAGGGGAAGTGGTGAAGCCGCTGATCCGGGGACGACCAGGGCACCTGTGGGGGGGCCCCCATCGCCCCGGCCGGGCCCCGAGAACCGGAACACGCTGTCAGATCTCAGTCTGGACATGGAAGCTCCTCCTTCCTCGGGATGTTGAAGGTCAGTATTCCTCAAGTGTCAAAGAGTCCAGACTCCGCCGGGAACCTTATGGCGCTTTTCCACTAGTACCTACTCAGCCCGACTCTCCTCCACTCGGTTTGGTTCTTTTCCACTAGGGGTCTAACCAGTACTCGAGTTGTAAAAAAAAAAATCAGGGGGGATGGGGGATTTTATCATGTGGGGACAGATAATTTGTGCTGATTACAAATAATATAATATATTACAAATAATAGCAGTGACCAAAACACCTGCAGAAATACTGCAGGAATGACATAGCAGGAGTAGAAAAAGTAGAAAAATCTGCCAGTGGATTTTTTTGCTTGTAATGAGAAGATAAATCTTGTCCCACTGGCAGATTTCTCTACTTATTTCAAGTGAAAATTTACTTGAAACAGGGGAAAATTGTCAAATAAGTTATTTTTCTGGTGATGACTCTAAATGTTGAAATAGCAGTAAAACCACATTCATTGATGAAATGACATAAGGGATGGAAAGGAGGGATGGCAGTTTTACAGGGGGGGATGATTTGGACTGTTTTTATTTCAGGGGGGGATGCCATCCTCCCTCATCCCCCCTCAACTCCAGTACTGGGTCTAACGTGCCGAGTAGATACTTTTCTGTATCTACTCTGCCGAGGTTCTAAGCTGCTGAGTCGGCTGTATCTGACATCATCACACTACAGGCCACCGATTGGTCGGGGGGTTGGAGTCAGACGTCTGAGTCAGGATGTGACATCAGAGAAAGAGCGACTCCTAGAGATCTTATCCGATTGGCTCACAACTTGGTTTGTACAATCTAGACACATGGCCGACGCTAAATTGAGAAGCTTTTACGTTTTTACCAGAGGGCGTGACCGTAGTGAACCGGTAAAGTTTGAGGTCATTTTTAAGGCTCGTCATGAAACATCAATTGGCTGTAATTCAGCAATACATGATTTGATCTGGTCTGAGCCTGGACCCATCTATGGTGGAATATTCAGGATCGGTTGTAGCGCCACCTGTTGGCACCAGGAATGTCATGTCATGTCTTGTAGTATGCATCTGTGCTCCAAGCAAGATAAGTGTATTGATCTCAAACCTGGTCACATAATAGGTAACACATTGGCGATGACTGACAGTGAAAACTGTAACTTTTTATCAAAGGGCGTCAACGTTAGAGGTAGTCAAATTTCAGTGTCTCGCCATGAGCATAAAAGTTGTTGTAACTTGCTCATACTTTGTTGAATTTGACCCAAAATCGTTACATTTAATCAGGCTTCCATTCTGAACATGCAAGTCATACAAGCTTCCACTGCAGTACGCCTGAACGTGCACAAGGGTGGAGGGCCCGTTCATCGCTGCTTGCAGCTTTAATTTAACTTGATATCAAACACAGGCCACAGATCCAGCAGCACATCTATCTTCTCCTCCAGGTTCTACATCTTTAGTGTTGTTGTCTTCTTAGTTTAGATCACACAATCAAATACGTCACAGCAGCTTCACTCCAACCTCCTACTGCTGATCTGGGTATTGAAAACAAACGAGGGCACGGTGAGTGGAGTCGGGCTGAGTAGGTACTATTCAATTCAATTCTATTTATATAGCGTCTAATACAACAAAAGTTGTCTCTAGACGCTTTCCAGAGACCCATACCCAGAACATGACCCCTGAGCAGTTATTACATAAACAATGGCAGGTAAAAACTCCCCTAGAGGGAGAAAAACCTTAAGCCAAACAGTGGCAAGAAAAACTCCCCTTTAGGAGGAAGAAACCTGGACCAGGACCTGGATCATAAGGGGGGACCCTCCTGCCGAGGGCCAGACTGGTACTGGTACTAGTAGGTACTATTGGAAAAACGCCATTTGAGTGTGAAACTTCTGGAGGATTTACATACCAAGAACCGGAGAAAAGGCAGCGGGTATGAAAAAGATAGATTTATTTGATGACAAATTAAAACATAAAGATGTCAGAGTTCGAGGGAGAGCAGCAACATTGAAACTCCACGTGGAGAGAGAAGGATGATTGGCTTGACCTCCCTCCCTCCTCAGACAAAAAAAAAGGGAAACAAAGACTTACCACACAAGAGCACATATATAGGTGAAAAAAAAGAAAAGATCCCAACTCTGAAAGAAAAAAATACTTCAGAATGACAACTTGCTTTTTTTTTTAAACTACAAACACTGAAGTTTAGCCACAAGTTTTACAACTGTCTTTAAATTTTTGTTTTTTTTTAATACAAAAAAAAAGAAAAAGATAATTAGGATAATCTCTATTTAGTAATAGCAACATTTTAACAGTAGAAACTGTCCCTTATTCCAGGTTGGGTGACGTGGTGGCAGACGGAGGAGCAGAGGAAACAGAAGACCAGCCTTTCAGACACACGAGAAAAAAATAGACTAAAGAAATAAGCTGCAAAAGAGAAGTGAAATGCAGTGTTCCCCTCTGGTAGTTCATGGATATCACACCTGCAGCCTGTAACCGATAACTGGGTGATGGAGGAAACCGTGTTAATGAGAAACATCCAGAGCTGATGAGCTGCAACAACATCCATGGACGACACTTTCAGTCCAAACCGTTAAAAGCGTGTCGGTCCCAGATGGAGGTGGAGAGATTCTTAACGGACTCTGGTTCCAGTTTAGTGAGACGGAGCAGCGACGGCTGCAGCCCTGGTGCTGGGAGAGAGAGAGAGAAAACAAAAAGGAGCAGCTGGCTGGTTTCTGAACGCTGACCAGTCCTTTGGCGGAGCCGCCACCGGAGCTGCCACTGGCCGTTCCACCAGAGCTGCTACCGGTTGCAGAGCCGCCACCGGAGCTGCTACCGGTTGCAGAGCCGCCACCGGAGCTGCTACCGGAGCTGCTACCGGTCGTGGAGCCGCCACCGGAGCTGCTACCGGTTGCAGAGCCGCCACCGGAGCTGCTACCGGTTGCAGAGCCGCCACCGGAGCTGCTACCGGTTGCAGAGCCGCCACCGGAGCTGCTACCGGAGCTGCTACCGGTTGCAGAGCACCAGAGCTGCTACCGGTCGCTCCACCGCTGTAGTGTCTGAAATGACTGAGACAAGAACTGAGACACTAAAAGGAGAAAAGGCGGGAAACCCGCTCCGAGACAGAGTTGAACGAGCAAGTCCAAACTTCAGTTCAGTTTGTTTCCGTGGTTACCACCGGAGACGAGGCTGCGTCTCCACGAGCCCGCCGGTGAATTCATGTTTCAAAAGTCCATCACTACACAGCTATGTCTTTTTTTGTTTTTTTTTCTCTATTTCTTTTGGACGCACTCCTTCAGTCATCCAGTCGATACCTCCCCCCCCGGCCTGGTCGGCCTCGCCGGCTGACAGTCTGACAGTTCAGTCTCACGTCTCAGGGGGGGAGATGAGGGAGGCACCACGGGGTCAACACACATTTGACCCCGTAAAACAAAAAAAAAGAAAGAAAAAGAAGAGAAAATGCCCTAACGTAGTAACGCGGATGCTCGTGAGTTCCTAGCACATGGAGATGGTGACGTTGATGCCCAGGTTGCCGTTCTCGGCGAACAGCTGAGCGATCGACGTGTCGAACACCAGGCAGTCGCTGTTCATGATGGCGGTGGCGATGCCCTCGTGGATGGAGCGCGGCGTGGCCTCCCAGGTCAGCCGGCGCCGGTGGCCGTTCAGCTCCAGCCGGTACGCAAAGTTCTCGGCCTGCTTGCGGGTGCCGATGAGTTGGACGATGGCGAAGAACTGCTGGTGGCCGTCGTACTTCTCCTGCTTCTCCAGGACCAGCATGAAGTGGAAGCCGAAGCAGGACTGCATCATGACCCAGTCCACGGCGCCAGGCAGGTTGATGTCCGTCGCCAGGAACACGATGTCCTCCCCCTGGACAGACACACGCACGGACAATCAGTTAACCAACATTTTATCATCACCTCCGTGCAGTAAAACAAGCTGCTGATTCACCCCCAACCTCAGTTCCACCGTCTAGACCAGGGGTCTCAACCCGCGGCTCTAGAGCCGCATACGGCTCTTTAGCGCCGCCCTAGTGGCTCCTGGAGATTTTTCAAAAATGTTTGACCTTTTTTTCCTTATTTTTTTCTCTTTTTTTTCTTCTTTTTCCTTTTTCTGCTTTTTTTTCTTCCTTTTTCCTTTCCTTTTTAATCTCGACATTTCGACTTTCTTCTCGAGATTTGTACTTCAACATTAATCTTGACATTTCAACTTTTTTCCTAGACATTTCGACTTTTTTCCTCAACATTTCGCCTTTCCCCATTTGGTTTATAGGTTTATACAAGACTTTTAATTTTTTGCGGCTCCAGACATATTTGTTTTTTGTGTTTTTGGTCCAATATGGCTCTAAAACATTTTGGGTTGCCGACTCCTGGGTTAGAGGGACGACGACGTCACAGATGCAACGTCACAGCGGATTACGCCCAACGGCCACCGTAACGTTATGTTTTTTAATTCGGAATAAATTATTCCGAATTAAACTACTTTCCTTAGAGTTTACATGGAAATAGTAATTCTGAATTGAGGTTTACATGGAAAACACGTTTGATGGTCTTTCTCCAATTCCTCTGAAGGTCTGGGGGTTGGGAAGGTTCTGATTGGATAGGGGGGGGATCGGAAGTTAAACTACCGGAAGAAAAACTAACTTAACCGCTAACAATTTTTTTGTTTCCATCTGTTCTTTTAATGATTTCTATTTATTAAATAAATGGTCTCTGCTCTTGACCAGCGTTTACTGCGTGCTGCATCTTGAAACTTTGTTTGGAAAACCAGCCCAGCGTGGAATATAAGCGTCATGGAGACAGACGGGGGAGGGAACGAGCAGAAAGAAAGACCGGGATTAATTTAAAGAGGAATGAGTGGATACATGATCGTGGAATTATTCTATTCAGATTTAAAATCGGAATAAACCAACCACTTACTTCAGAATTAAGTTTAATTCGGAATGGCCATTTTCATTCAGAATGAGGTGTTTACATGGTAATTTTTACTCATTTTAAGTCGGATTTAATTTTAATTCTGAATTAAACTTCCCATGTGAACGCACTCAGTGTGTAGGCCTGTGTTGCCGATTTTTTTTTTTCATCATTGCATTACAACTTTTGTGCCCAAAAAAGGAATGTTTTGTTGGACACAAGAATAACTGTTGCTGTGTTTTTGCCTTTAAATATGTTTAAAGGTATGAAAACATTAGAGTTTTCAGTTATAATTGTATAAATTGTCTATATTTCATTACTTTATTTACTGTCTTGGGGTTACATTTGCATAAAATGCTAAAAACCAAATTCTCAAAAATTAAAAACCGATATAGAAAATAGAAAAAAATTAAAAGGAATGTGGGAAAAACTAAAACCGATTTGATCCGTCTCTGTTTCCTCCCTGGATCTGTTTGATAATTCTGACCCACGATGTTTCTGAAAGCAGTTCTATCAGCATTCTGGGAGCTGATTGGTCCTTACAGCATCATTAGCTGCAATGCATTAGCTGTTGAATCTCAGCATAATACTAGTATAAATATGTTAAAGAACTACAGTCATATAATTCATGCAACTGTTTTAACCCTTGTACTGTCTTTGGGTCAAAATTACCCAATTCTCCTCCCTCCCTCCCTCCCTCCCTCCCTCCCTTCCTTGACCCAAAGACAGTACAAGGGTTAATAACCCTAACCCAAATCAATATCGGAATCAAATTGAATCGGATCGAATCAAATCTTGATAAATGGATTCTGAATCTTAAGAATAGGAATCAAATGGATTCTTGACATGTGAAGGATCCTCAGCCGTGTCAGTGTGGTGAGAGCGTTCATCAGTCTGTCCTCCACACCAGCTGAGCTGAGACAGAGTTCAGCTACATCAGTGCTTCTCAAAGTGTGGGGCGCGCCCCACTGGTGGGGAACGGAGACATGTCAGGTGGGGCGCGACAAACGGGAGGAAATTTTCAATTTCATGCCTATTTTACTATAAATGCTATTGACAATAAAGATAATTCACTAAACAAAACACACACACAAACATAGCAATAATTAATAGCTAAACCGTATTTCCGCGACCATTCGGCACGCCGTGTGGAAACCCTCAGTTTTGTGTGTCATTTCTGGGTTTAAAACACACACATTGCGCTTGAACAAAAAGGCGCCGCCTACACACACGGAGCGCCGCCTTACAACCACAAACAAACACACACAAGCATACAAGTGTGGTATTTAAAAATAGACCGGGAGCAAAACTTAGTTTGATTGTGCTTTATTTAAGTTATTAAATTAATCAAACCCATCGAAATCTCCATCCTCCGTTTCTGCATTCATCCGAGGCTGATCGGGACCGGGAGAACTGATGAGCTGCGACGGGCAGAGCCCACAGCTCTCTGGCCGCGCTGATAGCCGAGTCATTTTCCTGCCGTACGGCCCCTCGGAAATGATGCCGGCTTTTGCAAAAGCCCAAACAACAGTCCAACCCAGCAGACACGTCAACCCACGCATCTATTCTTTAACAATCCTTCAACAGTAAACGACGGAGCCCGCCGCCCGAGCGCAGCAGCTTCGGCTCCCGCTCGGGCGGTGGTTCCTCCGGTCTTCGGGCCCGTCTCTGCGGCGCAGCTCCCCCGGGAGCAGCGTCTCCTTCTCGGTAGTCGCTCCGTCCGCTCCAGGCGCCCCGACACGGAGCCTACGCCGTAGGCTCTGCGTCGGTGTAACGCGGAACCATAAATAAGCCTTTATAATAATACTATGGGCGCATTGCGTCATTGGGCGTGCGGTACATTTAAAAATAAAAAAAGACCTTTATATCCGCCTAATAGTCCTTAAAATACGGTAAAAAGCATTAGGGGACCGGAGAAAAATGTACCCTGGAACTAAAGTGCAAAAACAACGATTGACGTTGGACTGTTAATTACAGCGGCACAATATTTGCAGCATCGGACAGAAAGCTTTCAACATCATTCTTCCCTTTGCCACTTCATATCTCTGCGAGAAGCTTTTCAGCTGTTGCTTCTCTAAAAACTAAGTACAGATCCCAGCTCAACATTGAGCATGATTTGAGAGTGGCAGTTTCCAGCCTGCAACCCCGTTTTGAAAGGATGTGCAGTGCAAAACAGGCAACACTGCAGCCACTAGTAATGCAGGGAAAGTTCACTTGTTTATGTTTTTGCAAATTAAGTTATGATAGCACAACTGCACTTTTATTTTCTCTTTTTGAACTTTATGTTATTTGTTGTGTTTGATTTTGATTCAGTATCAAATATGACTGATATACTTTGTGCTACTAATTTCAATACATTAAAAATAATTTGAAGTTATTCGTCAAGATTTTTGTTGGGGCGACGGGGGCAAGTGGGGCTTGAAAATCCCCACTTGTTCAAAGTGGGGAATGACGAAAAAAGTTTGAGAACCACTGAGCTACATCAAGTGTTTTTCTCCTTGTGCTCCAGCAGAGGGCGCTGTTAGGATCCAGCATCAGCATCAGGCTGGGACGTCACATCTGGATCACATACTCAGAAACAAGCCTCTCCAAACTGCACACCAGGTCAAATTCTTTCCAAGTGGAATTTTTCAAAAAGGAGTGGCAGTTTGTAAAGAGCAGGGCATATACCTGCTGCTGGAGAACTGCTGGAAACGAAATGGGTGTGTGTGCATGGATGGTTGTACAAACCCATCAAATTATGATGAATAACAAATATAATTTAAAAATCAATACAAATCCACAACTTATTCTCTTAAAAGCTTGAAACTGACAAAAGGTTTGTACCATTAGCCATAACTTTCATTGTAAGTGAAAGAAATCGTGCATCATTTTTGATTTAGCTGCACATTGCACACAATAAAGCAAATAAACACAGAACAATTGTTATGGTAGCTTGATGTTTTGTTGTACATTGTTTAGCATGAATCACTGCTGAAAGGAGATCTTAAAAACAGGGGTCTCCAACTCCGGTCCTGGAGAGACCTATCCAGCATGTTTTAGGTGTAGGTGTTTAGGTGTAGAATTCCTACAGATACAATAGGGCTTTCGCACTGTAAGTGCTCGGGCCCTAATAATAATTAAAGCTGCAAGCAGCGATGAACGGGACCTCGCGTGTGCAATTTTCACCAATTGAAATATATAAAATATGCACCAAAGAATTGATTTTCATAGTTTCATTGGTTAACGATCACACACTGAAGGCATGTAGGTTTAAACCTCTAGGGTAGAATGGGGCATGATTCCCTGTGTCCACATGTGTCGTACCTGCAGCGTGGTGATGGACTTGTGTTTAACTCTCTAGGGTAGAACGGGGCATGATTCCATGTGTCGTACCTGCAGCGTGGTGATGGACTTGTGTTTAACTCTCTAGGGTAGAACGGGGCATGATTCCATGTGTCGTACCTGCAGCGTGGTGATGGACTTGTGTTTAACTCTCTAGGGTAGAACGGGGCATGATTCCATGTGTCGTACCTGCAGCGTGGTGATGGACTTGTGTTTAACTCTCTAGGGTAGAACGGGGCATGATTCCATGTGTCGTACCTGCAGCGTGGTGATGGACTTGTGTTTAACTCTCTAGGGTAGAACGGGGCATGATTCCATGTGTCGTACCTGCAGCGTGGTGATGGACTTGTGTTTAACTCTCTAGGGTAGAACGGGGCATGATTCCATGTGTCGTACCTAGTGATGCACCGAATGTTCGGTAACCGAAATTGTTCGGCCGAAAATGGCAAAAAAACACTTTCGGTGTTCGGTGGAATAAGTGGGAAAAAAACCGAACAATTAATAACGGCGTTGTAATATAAATAGACTGGCCGCTCCGTAACTGTTGCGCACCACATAAATCGTTGGCCAACCAAAAACTAACCACATAACACTCCCGTAATGGTTGCGCACCACATAAACTGTTGGCCAACAAAAAACTAACCACATAAGAATTTTACCTAACATTCACCAGCAGGTGGAACCAAAACAACATAAATCAATCTATTACAGGTGCGTTTAGATGACGAAATCAAACAGATAAAAGAGCGTGGAGTGAAGTGGTGCGGTGCAAACATGTCAGCAGTGTGGAAGTATTTTAGAGTGGCAAAGAATAAAACAAGAATGGCTGTTTGCAATGAATGTTCTGCTCAAATATCTAGAGGGGGCACATCTGCAAAGTCTTTCAGCTACAAGTTTGATTTATCATTTGAAATGATAAAAAACCCTGAGCGCTTTAATGCATTTTTATTGTTTTAAGGCCTATGTTACAATGATCAGTCAGTTAAGCCTAACGTAAGCTCAAAGATGGCCAAAAAATGTATTTTGCTAATTTATTTATTTTAAGTTATTGTTCTTTGCTGGTATAATGTCTGCTGGAATATTTAAGAAATGCTGGGAAATTAAAAAATGTTCAGTTTTTTATGTTCAACAAATGTTTTCTACCTTGTAATTTTGTAAAAGATATTTTTCTTTTAAAAGCATGCCTAAATCAAATGTATTTGAGTTATGCAATGGTGAAAAAATTGGCAAAATAAATGAAAAACTGCGAAGAACCATGTTCGGTATTGTTCGGTATTCGGCCAAGTGTTTATTATTATTTTCGGTTTCGGCCACAAATTTTCATTTCGGTGCATCACTAGTCGTACCTGCAGCGTGGTGATGGACTTGTGTTTAACTCTCTAGGGTAGAACGGGGCATGATTCCATGTGTCGTACCTGCAGCGTGGTGATGGACTTGTGTTTAACTCTCTAGGGTAGAAGGGGGCATGATTCCATGTGTCGTACCTGCAGCGTGGTGATGGACTTGTGTTTAACTCTCTAGGGTAGAAGGGGGCATGATTCCATGTGTCGTACCTGCAGCGTGGTGATGGACTTGTGCTGGTGCATCAGGTGGGGCATGACGGCGTCCAGGGAGCCCTGCCACTTGCAGGAGGCGCCGGGGCAGGGGCAGGAGTACGGCCGGAACTCACACAGCTCCTCGTGCTCCGTCTTGTCGGTGTGAGGGAGCGTGACTTCGCAGCCCGACGAGGCGTACTTGCAGGGGAAGAGGACCGAGTTGGCCACCTTCTCCATGGCCAGGTTCCTGATGGAGCCCAGGGGGCCTCTGCAGGTGGGGCAGCAGGTGAGCTTGGGCCGGCAGTTGGAGCATACCTGGAACAAAACATTTCACCTTTTCACGTCTATTTCAGCTCAGCAAATCCACAATCTCAGTCCAACACTGAGCATATTTTCAAAAACAACTCACAAATTCAACACATGTGATCCTGCAGAGCTGTTCAGATAAACACAAACACCATAAACGGGGCTGGAATGGCGCTTTTCCACTAGTACCTACTCAGTCCGACTCCACTCGGTTTAGTTCTTTACCACTAGGGGTGTAACGTGCCGAGTAGATACTTTTCTGTAACTATTCTGCTGAGGTTCTAAGCTGCTGAGTCGGCTGTATCTGACGTCATCACACTACAGGCCACCGATTGGTCGCGGGGTTGGAGTCAGACGTCTGAGTCAGGATGTGACATCAGAGAAGGAGACTCTGACGGATTCTGGTTCATTATATTCAACCAGCAACGGCAGCAAAAGTCTGTTTCATGATCCAACTCTGAGGTGCAGATGTTCATAAACCTGGTGGCTGAGGAGAGAATTAAAAAGGGATCTAGACGGAGATAAGGAACGACCAGATCTACCAGGAGCTCTGTCTCTTCATAGCTGCTCACGGCTCCAGCTGACTTTTCAGCAGCGCCGAGGCAAACTAAAAAAAAAAAAGGCATTGCCACTTGAATCTTCTCTCACTCTCATTTTTTAACTTGATATGGAAACAAGTCACAGACCCAGCAGCACATCTATCATCTCCTCCAGGTTCTACATCTTTAGTGTTGTTGTCTTCTTCGTTTAGATCTTTTTTTCCTTGTTTTCTTTTTTCTTTACTTCTCTTTTTTTCTTTTTTCCTGTCCCTTTTAAATCTCAACATTTCCACTTTTTCCTCGACATTTCGACTTTTTTCTCGACATTTCCACTTTTTTCTCGAAGTGCATAATGAAAAATAAATCTCCCCCCAGTTCTAACTAATATAGAAACATGCAGCATGTGTTACCTTCAGTCTAAAGCTTATACAAGACTTTTCATTTTTTGCGGCTCCAGACATATTTGTTTTTTGTGTTTTTGGTCCAATATGGCTCTAAAACATTTTGGGTTGCCGACCGCTGATATAGATCACAGTGAGCTTATTAGTTATGTGGAAATCTTTGAGCAGACTCAGAATCACACATGCTAGTCTTCACAAGGGAAGCCCTTGGAGGAGCTTGGGTGGGAGCCGTACGTACCAGGTGTCCGGACTGACACTGCAGGATGGGGGGCAGGACATAGTCGAAGCACACAGGACACTCGAAGAGGCTGGCGAGGTCACTGTTGGAGGCCGTGGTGCCCGACAGGGTGGGCACGCGCTGGGAGGGGGGGCACTTGGAAGTTCCAGTGGGCAGCGCGGTGGCAGTTTGGCGACTCATTTCTGCTCGGGAGAAAAAAGGAACAGAGCGGTGATCAGTGTTCCTGCAGAAACTACACCGTGTCAGAAGAGGCCGATTGTGTTGGCTTCTTTCAAATATTCAATTCAATTTCATTTATATAGCATCTATTACAACAGAGGTTGTCTCTAGAATCTTTCCAGAGACCAGAACATAAACCCCCGCGCAATTGTTACATAAACAATGGCAGGTAAAAACTCCCCTAGTGGGAGAAAAACCTTAAGCCAAACGGTGGCAAGAAAAACTCCCCTTTAGGAGGAAGAAACCTGGACCTGGATCATAAGGGGGGTAGAAACCTGGACCAGGACCTGGATCATAAGGGGGGGGGGGATCTGGACCAGTTGTCCCAGAGGTGTCAAAAGTATTCACATTCATTCCTCAGGTAGAAGTATAGATACTGGAGTTTAAAAATACTCCTGTAAAAGTTTAAGTATCAACTCAAGTTTTTTACTCAAGTAAAAGTATAAAAGTACTGGTTTCAAAACTACATAAAAGTAAAAGTAATGTAAGGGGGAAAAAAGCCATTAAGGACAAAAGCCATTGAAAATGAATGCATCTTAGTATAATGCAAATATATTAAAGAACCATATATGTGTACTATTGAGCATTAACATGTGTTTCAGAGAGCAGGAGATATGATGACTAGTTGCCTATAAGTATTGTAATGGTGCAAAGTCAAACTTCAGAGGCATGTTATCATTTATCCTAACCTTTATTGGAATGTACATCCAAGTTTAGTTGCAGGAATCTGAGGGAACGGATGTAAGAACTGGAAAGTTTTTATTTAAAGGCCGAAATGAAATAGAGTAACGAGGCTGTTTATAAAATATAAGGAGTAAAAAGTACAGATAATTGCATGAAAATGTAGGGAGTAAAAGTGAAAAGTCGTCTGAAAAAGAATTACTCCAGTGAAGTATAGATAACCAAAATTTCTACTTAAGTAAGGTAACAAAGTATTTGTACTTCGTTACTTGACACCTCTGACCAGGACCTGGATCATAAGGGGGGACCTGGACCAGGATCATAAGGTGGTAGAAACCTGGACCAGGATCATAAGGGGGGTAGAAACCTGGACCAGGATCATAAGGGGGGGAGAAACCTGGACCAGGATCATAAGGGGGTAGAAACCTGGACCAGGACCTGGATCATAAGGGGGGTAGAAACCTGGACCAGGACCTGGATCATAAGGGGGTAGAAACCTGGACCAGGACCAGGATCATAAGGGGGGACCTGGACCAGGATCATAAGGGGGGACCTGGACCAGGATCATAAGGGAACCTCCTGCTGAAGACCAGCTGGACAGAGCAGGAAAAGAGAGAACAGACAGAGAGAATGAAGAACAGAGAGAGGAGAGGGGGCGGGCCAAATATTTTATTTATTCTGTGAACCTTCAGACGTGCGCTGGTTTCTTGTTGTATTCTTCTGGATACATGTGTATTGCCCACTCTCTGGCTGTTCCCCAACAAAATTGCCAGATTATTTATTTATTTTTACTCAGTGGACTGTGCCGTAGACTGAGCCTGCAGGTTCGGTACTGTAAGCCTTCTTGGACTGCAGCTATGCACATACTGTGTAGCTCAGGTGTCATACAGCCCTGCTAACAGACAGGAGCACAGCGAGGCGCAGCGGCAAGAGGACGAAAATGTGAAGAAAAGTGAGGATAATACGTGTGGAAGGTGAAGACAAATTACAGTCAGCTGGGGAGTCAGAACTGCAATATGTACGCGCACAATTCACCAGCCGGGATATTAACACCCACAGACTGGAACAGGCAGCTTTTTTTGAGCAGGTTTTATCCAGAACATTCTCAGCTGTTTAAGTGAGCCCGTTAAAACTGTTCTGAAATGTTCTCTTTGGTCATTTTTCATCGTTTAAAAAAAAAAAAAAAGGGAGTTTTGTTGGTTGTTTTTATTAATAATAGCAACCATTTAACCTTAGTAAGTCCAAAAACATACATTTCCAGTTTTATGGAAAATGTTCAATGTTTACTGTAGTAAAGTGCACAAGAATCCCAACTTGATACTTTTGTGTCCGTCTTTACTGGTGCAGACGTCTCCCTAGCTTGTAAGTTGGTGGCTAGCGGTGCCCGCGGGCAGGGGGAAGCCTCTCTGCATGCAAACATGCACGCTCACGCCAACTGTTGAGGTAAAAACGGGCTCTGGTTAGAGGCACCAGTATGTCCTTTCGTCTGCCCGCCTCAAAGCACATCTGCTAGGGTGGAGACGGAGCCTGAACGGCTATTAATAGACCGTCTTAGCTGGCGAACAGAACCGTAGGACCAAATTAGCTCAGGACCGTCGGCAAGGCCGAGGCCAGAGTCACAGAGCATGGAGCTCTGAAATTCAGAGGGACCAGGTCTCTACTGACACTTTCACAGTAGACCAGGGGTCTGAGAGAAAAACAGAGCAGGTCCTGCTTGGAATTCTTATTTTTTCCCTTTTGTTTAACGTGTCACATTTTAAGCCTGGCTTATAATAACTTTTGAATGTGTTTTATTCTGCTTCTATCACCTTATTAACCAGTTCCTGACTGGGTTATTAGCTACATGTGTTTACGGTTGATGAAACTTTGGCCTCGTCAGACGTGGAAGGAGTAACGTTAGGCCGAGCTGGAACGTTACAATCTCCAGCTTTAGGCTTCGTTATTGTCACTAATTTATCCTTCAGGTCTAACTAGTGTTAAATATGAAATAGACAAGTCAATTTAACAACAAATTTTCTTTTCTTAAACAGCTAGCTAGCTCGTTTTTTTTTTTTTTTTTTAACTCACAATTTTTTTATTTTTTAGGTCCTGAGTCTATTGAGTCCTATGGGAAAAGTGAACGTGAGCACAGATTATTACCAATTCCTTCGCCCCATAGTAACCTAAGTAAATATGGGACCCATTTTTCAAAAGCCACAAACCTTCAGAACATTCTGACACCAAAATGGACATTTTCAGACCGACAGATTAGCAGAAAATGAACTTTGTTTGAGACCTGTCTCTGTCTGAGCAACACACTCTCGCAAGATTTGGCTCTCATCGTTTTCCCATCGGATAAAATGAAGATTAAAACCAAAATAAAACTTGCTTCTTTGCTTAATAATACTGTTATTTTTATTATTTAAGTCTTTTTGGAAGAAATTTGTACTGTATCTAGTGTTGTATGTTCCAAAACGATGTGGGGAGAGGAGTGGCCACGCCCACTTAGGAGACCGGAAGTGTATACCATTTCATACCATTGGCAGTAACGGTAATGCGCTATCTTCTGTATAGAGGATCTTTGCTGGAGGTAAAAGACAAAGAGGTAAGTGAAAGTTCTTCCCACCTCTAACTGAATAAGAGTGAATATCTGATGATAACAGAAAAAAATGATGAAAGTGCCTGGAATGTCTTGTTTGGAATGAATTAACTTAAACATAAACAGGCATGTTTGAAACATAATAGAAAAAATTGATAATTTAAATTTGCTAAATAATGGTGCAGAAGGTGCTTGATGAGTAGAATATGAAATCATTCTCAAAAATCTTTTCTGAATTAAAAATAATTGATTAAGGTACGAAGAATAAGAAGCGCCCCAAACAATGTTGCAATACCGTAGATGACCATTTAGTAGCCCGGGCGTTTAATATGCTAAATCCACTTGGACCCCAGGCGTTTATAAGAACCAGGCGGGTATTTGCACCAGGCTACAATTTATTTTTGCAATGAGCAGCACCAGACCATTACTTACAAAGAACATATGAGATCCCCATAGTACCACTGGAACTAAAATTGTACACACTGTACACAACACAACACCTCACGACGAGCTCCGGATCACGAATCGTGAGGTCGCAAGAAAATCAAGCGTGTTTGAAATCCTGGTCGCTCCTCGTGAAGGAATCACAGTTGAAGCAGCTGCGACCCGATTGGACTCATCCTTTCACAGAGAGCATGCGCAATCTTTGATGTTACGTCAAAAACTATTATTTGTAGTTTAAGTTTTGCAAATTCACATTACAAATCATGTTTTAATAGCAACAAAAAAGAGCGCAGTTCCACGTACGGTGCGGGTCGCCGCGTACCCTGCGCCGTAGGCCTGCGTTGGTGTAACGCGGAACCATAAATCAGCCTTACGGCTTACCCTGCACCGTAGGCTCTGCGTTGGTGTAACGCGGAACCATAAATCAGCCTTACGGTGTACCCTGCACCGTAGGCTCTGCGTTGGTGTAACGCGGAACCATAAATCAGCCTTCAGTGTGTGCGCTGTCTGCTGAACTCTTTTTTTCTCTTCTCATTTTGCTGGGACGCCGGGTTCCTCCGCCGAGACAACTTTTGCGGTATGCGTTCTTTGTTGTGTCTAAAAATGATTCGCAGTGCACACACCCAATCAGAAACGGTACAGATATTTTGGGATTTTAATATATAAAAAAATAAAATTATAAATAATAAAGAATCCCCATGACTTTGATCAGGTGGGCAGGATGCAGGTTTGGGTGTGGGAACAGCCCACCCCTGCCCAAAACCGGCTTCGAGTTCCAGTACACAGACTTCAGGTAAACATGTGCATCTTATATACATGCAAACATGTTTGGAGCGGAGCGGGGTGCAGTGTTACTGGAGCGCTGAGCGGTTATGGCTGGAGCGTTTTTTTTTTCATGCTCTGATATACAAAGACAGTTTGTCTGTGTAACGGCGACACACGGAGCTGATCAGAGCAGTATGAACGATACTGTACACAATACAATGCAAATACAGTGTTATTACCAGGTTATTACCGGTAGTCGCCCGGGCGTTTAATTGAACCGGCGTTTATTATGCCAAATGGGCTCGGACCCCCGGCAGCTATTAGAGCACAGGCGCGTATTTGCGCGCGGGCGACTATTTGGTCATCTACGGTATGTCAATTATTTTTGTTAAAATTGTCTTTATTTCTTTTTAAGTTGGAGGAGCCCCTGCTGTACCTGGGGGGCCGCGGACCCCCAGTTGAAGACTCCTGCAGTTTACGATAGTCAAAATAAATAAATAAGTTGAATGTGTGTGTGATTTGTGTTTAGGTGACAATCATCAACTGAATATATTTTGTGGAGGCTGGGAACTGACCGTCTCCATGAGAGAATGTTTGTACATGGCAGATGGTACTTCTGTCGTACTCTGCAGTGCCAACTTATTTTAGGATATTTTAGACTCCACCAGTGAACAGAAGTAAGTAAGTAAGTATGACTAAACAAACTTTGCTGAAAGAGACCAACACTGGAATATGATGATGGATCTGTGGTACCAGAGTTCCTAGAATCCTCTGCATTTAATGCAAGTGTATGGGTTTGACTGACTCGGGGGGGTTATTACGTGTTTAACTTATGATTTGAATTCTGCAGAAGACAAGCATAGATTTATTTATTTATTTGTCCGGTAGGGAGATTTGTCTTCATTTGTCTGGAAACAGGCATTGTGGCATAGAATTGTCAAATTGGTTTAATTCACTGCACAAATTGTTACAGATTACTTTTGTAATACTGTATTTGACCCGGTCTTTGTACGTTTTGACCGTATAGAAACATAATTCTTGCCATTTTAAGAATGAGATGTACCTGCTGTACTCTACTGCCCTTACTTTTTAACAACTTGTGCTTTTTATTATTTTACCTTTTTCTTATCATTTTATTTGTTATTTATGTTTTAATTACTATGAATTACCTTGTGTTGAATTGTGCTAGACAAACTTGCCTTGCCTATATTATATATATATATATATATATATATATATATATATATATATATATATATCTATATCTATATCTATATCTGTGTGTGTGTGTGTGTGTGTGTGTGTGTGTGTGTGTGTGTGTGTGTGTGTGTGTGTGTGTGTGTGTGTTTATTTTATGTTTTCTTATTGGCTGAGTTGAGTGGCTTTTTTGGCACAAAAACACGGCGGGACGGACTATGGCAAAAATAAATGGGCACTTTCAGAGGATCTGAGGCCGCGTCCAGACTGCAGGCAAATATCCGATTTTTAGCCCATCCAGATTGAAACTGGATGACTCTTTTGAAGTCTGAACAGTTCCAAACCGCATGAGATCCGATTTTTGCAAACCAGATGGAAACCACCTCCAGGAGGTAGTTTCATATCCGATCCATATCGCATTTGGGCAGATGCGTGTCAGTCTGAACATCCAAACACTCAGATCGGATATGACTGTCCCAGACGCTCCAAACCACCCGCCCATTTCCAGTTGTGGAGCTACTCATCCTTTCACAGAGAGCATGTACGTCCGACGTCTGATGTCACGTCCAAAACTATTATTTGTAGTTTAAGTGTTGCAAATTCACATTACAAATCATGTTTTAATAGCAGAAAAAAAGACTGCATTTCCACGTACGGTGCGGGTGGCCGCGTACCCTACGCCGTAGGTCTGCGTTGGTGTAACGCAGAACCATAAATCAGCCTTCAGTCGCGCTGTCAGCCTGAACCTGCAGCCCGTCAGCCCCTCTCCTCCTAGGAGGAGAGGTTATGGAGCGGGGCTGCCAGTTGCTGGTTCGTTTTGTTAACTCTGAGCTTTGTTGGTTGGTTTGTTAGTTTGCTGGTGGTTTTGTTCTGAACACTTTTCTCTGTTTCTCATTTTGCTGGGACGTCGGGTCCCTCCGCCGAGACAACTTTTGCGGTATGCGTTCATTGTTATGTCTAAAAATGATGCGCAGTGCCGACCCAATCAGAAACGGTACAGATATTTTGGGATTTTTTTATATATAAAAAAAATACATGACTTCACACAATACACACGCTGGGTGACGCCTCCGCTCCAACGTCGTTGCTATGGCAACCCGTCAGATCAGTCAATGATGTGACACAGTCTGAACAGAACCAGATCCGATATGGACACTTGCTAAAAACAGTGTGGACAGTCAGCCCTGAAAATCGGATATGAGAAGGAATCAGATATGAATCAGATTTGCCTGCAGTCTGAACGCGGCCTTAAAGATCTTCTTCCATTTAAGAAGGACTTCCATTTCTCTTCCCCAACAAACAGTAGCTTAAATAGTCAGTTGGCAGCATGTAAAGTTACAACAAGTTCTAACATGCCCAGCAAAGAGAGTGTGGTTGGATAAACATAGCAGCACTTGTTCAGCTGGCACATGTGATGCCCAGCCGGAGACACTGCCAAGATAAAAACATAAGATAGTAAGTATAGACGACAGCAGTCGCTGGTTAGAGGGAGTCTTAAAAATTACTTTTCCAGTCTGAATTTACTGCCAACGCCGAGACCAGGGACTGACGACTACAAGCAGCTATTTAGGGGAAGAGTCTCTGCTAAATACACTGTACAACAAAGCTGCTGAAGAAGCTGAGCATGGAGCTGAAACAACGACAAAAAAAAGATACAAAGAAACATTCTATTCAAAATACAGATGCGAATAAACATGTAGATATGTACATGTATTAATATATGTAGATAGATGTATATTATGGATATAGATGTGTTATATGCAGGGCTGCACATAATTATTTTGGTCTGGTGCTCAGAGGAGCCCCTGGATATGTGACTTGGGGCTCCAAAAACGCGGTGACCCGTCTCGCCGGATCGATAAAAGAGGGATGCAGGAATAAGTTATAGGCAAAACGATATTTATTCACTTATAAAGATGAATTGACAAATTATGGTGCGTGTTAGTCTGTAGAGTCAGTATAAAAGTTACAGTTTTTATCGGCCAGATTGGGATGCTCCCCTCCTTGAACCGCCACCTTACTGTGGTGGAGGGGTTTGTGCGCCCGAGTGATCCTAGGAGCTATGTTGTCGGGGGCACTTTCGCCCCTGGTAGGGACTCCCATGGCAAACAGGTCCTGGGTGACGGGCCAGACTAAGAGCGGTTCACAAAGCTTACCATGGATAACAAAAGATCAAGGACCGTTACGTCGCCCGGATCGGCGTCACCGGGGCCCCGCCCTGGAGCCAGGCCTGGGGTCGGGGCTCGTAGGCGAGCGCCTGGTGGCCGGGTCTTTGCCCGTGGGACCCGGCCGGGCTCAGCCCGAAACGGCGACGCGGGTCCGCCTTCCAGTAGGCCCACCACCCGCAGGAAGGACCATGGCAGGCCGGTGCATTGTGGGCTGGGTAGCAGTCGTGGCGGGGTGCCTCGACGACCCAATCCCTGGACATCAACCCTCACAGTGGGGACATGGAATGTCACCTCGCTGGGGGGGAAGGAGCCGGAGCTTGTGCGTGAGGTTGAGAGATACCGGCTAGAGATAGTCGGGCTCACCTCCACACATAGCTTGGGCTCTGGAACCCAGCTCCTTGAAGGGGGCTGGACCCTCCACTACTCTGGAGTTGCCCAGGGTGAGAGGCGGCGGGCTGGTGTGGGCTTGGTTATAGCCCCCCAGCTCAGCCGCCATGTGTTGGAGTTCACCCCGGTGAACGAGAGGGTCGCTTCCCTGCGCCTTCGGGTCGGGGATAGGTCTCTCACTGTTGTTTGTGCCTACGGGCCGAACAGCAGTGGGGAGTACCCGGCCTTCTTGGAGTCCCTGGGAGGAGTACTTGATGGTGCTCCAACTGGGGACTCCATTGTTCTACTGGGGGACTTCAACGCTCACGTGGGCAATGACAGTGATACCTGGAGAGGCGTGATTGGGAGGAACGGCCTCCCCGATCTGAACCCGAGTGGTGTTTTGTTGTTGGACTTCTGTGCGAGTCACAGTTTGTCCATCACGAACACCATGTTCAGGCATAAGGGTGTCCATCAGTGCACGTGGCACCAGGACACCCTAGGCCGGAGGTCAATGATCGACTTTGTTGTCGTTTCATCTGACCTTCGGCCGCATGTCTTGGACACTCGGGTGAAGAGAGGGGCTGAGCTGTCAACTGATCACCACCTGGTGGTGAGTTGGATGCGCTGGCGGAGGAGGAGGTTGGACAGACCGGGCAGACCCAAACGGATTGTGAGGGTCTGTTGGGAACGTCTGGCTGAGCCCTCTGTCAGGGACATCTTCAACTCCCACCTCCGGGAGAGCTTCTCTCGGATCCCGGGGGAGGCGGGGGACATCGAGTCCGAGTGGACCATGTTCTCTGCCTCCATTGTCAACGCGGCGGCTCGAAGCTGCGGACGCAAGGTCTCCGGTGCCTGTCGTGGCGGCAATCCTAGAACCCGGTGGTGGACACCGGAAGTACAGGATGCCGTCAGACTGAAGAAGGAGTCCTACCGGGCTATGTTGGCCGGTGGGACTCCTGACGCAGTAGATAGGTACCGGCAGGCCAAGCGGGCCGCGGCTCGGGCAGTCTTGGAGGCAAAAACTCGGGTCTGGGAAGAGTTCGGGGAGGCCATGGAGGAGGACTTTCGGTCGGCCTCGAGGAAATTCTGGAGGACCGTTCGGCGCCTCAGAAGGGGGAAGCAGTACTCTGCCGGCACCATTTATGGTGCTGGTGGGGAGCTGTTGACCTCGACTGGGGACATTGTCGGACGGTGGAAGGAATACTTTGAGGATCTCCTTAACCCGACTGACATGCCTTCCACTGAGGAAGCAGAGGGTTGGGGCTCGGAGGCGTGCTCATCCATCACCCAAGCCGAGGTCACCGAGGTGGTTCGTAAGCTCCTCGGTGGCCGGGCACCGGGGGTGGATGAGATTCGCCCTGAGTACCTCAAGTCTCTGGATGTCGTAGGGCTGTCTTGGCTGACACGCCTCTGCGACATTGCATGGAGGAAGGGGACAGTACCGCTGGGGTGGCAAACCGGGGTGGTGGTCCCTCTGTTTAAAAAGGGGGACCGGAGAGTGTGTTCCAACTACAGGGGGATCACACTTCTCAGCCTCCCGGGGAAAGTCTACGCCAGGGTACTGGAGAGGAGATTACGGCCGATAGTCGAACCTCGGATTCAGGAGGAACAATGCGGTTTTCGTCCCGGTCGTGGAACACTGGACCAGCTCTATACCCTCTGCAGGGTGCTCGAGGGTTCATGGGAATTTGCCCAACCAGTCTACATGTGTTTTGTGGATCTGGAGAAGGCATTTGACCGTGTCCCTCGTGCCATTCTGTGGGGGGTGCTGAGTGAGTATGGAGTCCGGGGCCCTCTACTAAGGGCTGTCCGGTCTCTGTATGATCGAAGCAGGAGTCTGGTTCGCATTGCCGGCAGTAAGTCAGACTTGTTCCCGGTGCATGTTGGACTCCGGCAGGGCTGCCCTTTGTCACCGGTCCTGTTCATAATTTTTATGGACAGGATTTCTAGGCGCAGCCAGGGGCCGGAGGGGATCCGGTTTGGGAACCTCAGGATTTCATCTCTGCTTTTTGCAGATGATGTTGTCCTGTTGGCTTCATCAGACCGGGACCTCCAGCATGGGCTGGGGCGGTTTGCGGCCGAGTGCGACGCGGCAGGGATGAGAATCAGCACCTCCAAGACCGAGGCCATGGTTCTCGACCGGAAAAGGGTGGCATGCCTTCTCCGGGTGGGTGGAGAAGTCCTGCCTCAGGTGGAGGAGTTCAAGTATCTCGGGATCTTGTTCACGAGTGAGGGAACAATGGAGCGTGAGATTGACAGGCGGATCGGTGCAGCGTCCGCAGTAATGCGGTCGATGTACTGGACCGTCGTGGTAAAGAGGGAGCTGAGTCGAAAGGCGAAGCTCTCGATTTACCGGTCAATCTACGCCCCTACCCTCACCTATGGTCATGAACTTTGGGTAGTGACCGAAAGGACAAGATCGCGGATACAAGCGGCCGAGATGAGTTTCCTCCGCAGGGTGGCTGGACGCTCCCTTAGAGATAGGGTGAGGAGTTCGGTCACCCGGGAGGAGCTCGGAGTCGAGCCGCTGCTCCTCCACATTGAGAGGAGTCAGCTGAGGTGGCTTGGGCATCTGTACCGGATGCCTCCTGGACGCCTCCCTAGGGAGGTGTTCCAGGCATGTCCCACCGGGAGGAGACCCCGGGGAAGACCCAGGACACGCTGGAGAGACTATGTCTCTCGGCTGGCCTGGGAACGCCTCGGACTCCCCCCGGAAGAGCTGGAGGAGGTGTCTGGGGTGAGGGAAGTCTGGGCATCCCTGCTGAGGCTGCTGCCCCCGCGACCCGGTAACGGATAAGCGGGAGAAGATGAGTGAGTGAGTGAGATTGGGATGCTCACGGCATATTTTGCACCTAGGGTTGCCAACTTTCAGAAATAGAAATAAAGGACGCCCCGATTTCAGCAGCGCAGGAGCCAAAAAAAAGCCCCAAAACTTCTAAATTGCATAAAAATGTGTTTATTTTATATGAAAAAACGTGTTCTTTAATAGCATTCAGTGTTTCCCCTAGAATTTTTTTCAGGCCCTGTGGTACCCACCGAAAAAACCCTAAACAGACGAGGCGCGTGGGACGGCATATTGGACATGTGATATGCAGCAATATAACAAAGTTTTACATTAAAAATCATTGTAGGCCTATATTGGTGAATGATATCACTTCAATGAAATAAGATTTAATCTAACCTTTAACCAAAGTGTCATCGGCCTGAAAGGTCTGACCCATATGAGCATTGAGCACATCTTTTCTAGATATTTCAGAGGGATCTCTATGAAAAGTTTGTACTGACGGCATATGCCACAAAACATCCCTATTCACAATTGAGATTATATCAGTTATAAATAATTTAAACATTGTAGAATATTTTTTTTCCCCGTTTTGTTATAACAGAGTTACATGCATTTGACTGGGGAAAAAATGAACCTTTAGTGGTTCTAGTGGAAAGACAATCTATTGTCTGTGTTATTTTCATCATTATTACTTACCAAAAAAAGAAGCTCAATCAGAACAAAAATGTAAGCAAACAACAAGCAGAACCTACGCAGTAGTGTACGCGGCGAGGTGCAACGTACGGTGCGTGCCGCCGCGTAGGTTCTGCGGTAGTGCAACGAAGAACCATAAATCAGCCTTGACGCTCACACGTGTTCTGGCGCTAGGACCCCGCGGGCGCATGGTGCGTCGTCGGACGGTGTTTTCCTTCATGCTTCCCTGCAGCGTCTCATGCAAACACAAACACACGTACCTGGCAGAAACATTTCTTTATATCATGTTGTCTGTCGCCCGCGATATTTTTTCTTTTTTTGGCCGGCGCCATAGTTGGCTAGCTACAAACTCTATACATCCCATAATGTATAATAATATGCGAGAGTACCGCTCTCAGCAGCGGTACTCGCGTCGTTAAGGCTGATTTATGGTTCCGCGTTACAACGCAACCCTACGGCGTAGGGTACGCGGCCAGCGAATCAACGAAGCAGGTTGACTCACGTTGTAGAACAGCTGCAGAGGCGCTCCAAAACGTAAATGATCATTGATTTTTTTTTTTTAGGCCTGGCGGGGGGTCTCGTTGGCCTGGCGGGCCCGCCAGGCCTATATAATGGTAGGGGAAACACTGGCATTGAACTTGCATGACTGTACAGACAGCCAACCATATAGCAGCTGAAATAGCCTCCTATGCTATGTATGTCCACATCAGCCAAGGTGTAGAATATTGCTTCAGGTGAAGAATATGGTGTAAAAGTTAACTTATTTCAATAATTCAACTAGAATTTGGTGTAAAAGTTAACTTATTTCAATAATTCAACTAGAATATGGTGTAAAAACTCATTTATTTCAATAATTCAACTAGAATATGGTGTAAAAGTTAATCTATTTCAATAATTCAACTTAAAAGGTGAAACTAATATATTACCTAGTCTTATTACATGCAAAGCAAGATATGTTGAACCTTTATTTGTTATAATTTTGATGATGGAATTGTTTATTGATTTCATAAAATATTCTCTAATTTATTTTTTATTTGGGGTTTTCATAAACTGTGAGCCATAATCAGAGAGCAGCGTCTTGTTGGTGCAGGAAACTGCTGCACGCAGTGACGGACACTGGCTGTTTATGGTTATTAAGCCAGTCGGGATTCCAGCCAGATGTTCTGTGTTTAAATGCGTTGTTTTTTACTGGGTCACCAGTCGGACCAGTGTCAGCGACGGTAAAGGCTGATTTATGGTCCGCGTTACACCAACGTAGAACCTACGCCGTAGGGTACGCGGTGACACGCACCGTACGGTCCCTGAGGCTGCTGCCCCCGCGACAGAGAAGCGGAAGAAGATGGATGGATGGATGGATGGATGGATGGATGGATATATTCGTTTTTTTTTTGTTTTTTTTTTACTTTTTTGTACTCTTTATCAAGCATTTTCGAAATAAAAATCTTCAATTCAAGGTCTGAAGGAAGTGAAAACATGAACAAAGAGGGGCGAGGAGAAAAAGGGAGAATTAGGGTGCGTCCCAATACTCCCCCTCGCCCTCCTTTTCTTCCCTAACCCTAACTTTTGCGCGTTCCCGTGAAGGTAGTGGTGTCCCAATTCCTCTTTTCACCAAGGGGGAGGGGGCATAACGAGGGCTAGGGGCTGAGAATAGCCCCTTCAAATCGAGGGATTTCAGATGCTGACTTGGCGAGCGAGGGGGTATGAAGATTTCCCAGAATGCTTTTCGTCGTCATTTGCGGACTGAATCAAAAAAAAAAACATGGAGGACATTTCAGGTTTTTTTGGGAGTAAAATCAATATTTTGAGTTAGTTTCTGCATAAAAATGCATTTTGATTACATTTCTCGGCGCAAACCGATATTTTACTTTCATAATATTCACTCAGTGAATGTACATCATCCCTTTTTTGTCCGTTGTTCGCTAAGATCGCGCCGGAATATGGTTACGTAAGCTACGTAAGCTACGCCGTAGGTTACGTAAGCTACGCCGTAGGCTGCGTCTAGCTCGCCGACCGAGGAAAACATGCTTTACAGACTTGCAAGCAAGCATTTTTTCATTTTTTTGAGTCAAATGGCGAACCGCAAAGAGCAGGAGGATATTGAACCCACAAATGTAAGTATAATGTCCCATGGAATTAAAAAAATCACAGTGCTTTTGTATGTTTTAACAGTTTGAACAGTACATAGAAATACCACATTGTTTATTGTTTATTTTTAATACCAAAGAGTGAAATTACCGGAGTCAAATTACTTGTTGGACAATGTTAGAACCTGGCCAATAAAGCTGATTCTGATTCTGAGTTAACGTAAGATAATATGTGGCTGTTGATGACGAGTCGGGTAGATAACATTGCCGTGTCCTGTTAACTACTCGTTAACTCTCATATTTTCTACAAATTTGTTGGATATTTCACATTACTATAAGGCAGCAACGTTATTTTGGGGGGGGTTACGAAGTAATAACGTTGCTTGCTGCCTGTTATCATAGTTCAAACTTTTTTTTTTTGTTGTTTGTTTGTTTTTTTTACGAGGACGTTTGTGCATTGCAGTAATCACATTTCATTCCAGGGACTCCGGATCAGGTCCGACACCTAATAAGCTTTAGGACTAACAACGAGGAGAATTTCAATAAGAAGAAATATGCTGCTAAACCACTGTGGGAGTGAGTGATCCAGCTATCTGCTTTCAGAATATCTGTGATGGGGTCCTTAACCATGGAATAACTACTATTCATCACTGTTTTCTGTTACAGGAAACTCATCAAACTCATTTTCAGAACATAATCGACCCTCCATCCTCACCGGTGTCCTCTCTGACAAATTCAGAGGAAAGCACAGAGGTAATTTTTATTTATACAGTGATAATGAACCTGGTATGATGTTGTGGGTGTGTATGATAGTCCAGTCATGTGTGTAATCAACATGTGTATCCATCTTTTTTTTATCTCAGAACACTTTGGAAGACGCCAGCACATCGGCCTCAAGCTCTGCCTCACCAGCTGGAAGAGGAAGCTGGAAGCTTCAGGCATCAGGTCCACTTTCCCCCCGATCCCCCCAAAAAAAGAAACTCTCCATGCAGGACTTCCTTCAAGCTGAGGCCGCCAAAGAAGACAGAAGATGTCAAAAGAATGAAGAACACATGGACAGGTTTCTGAACCTTTTAGAGAAAATGGTGGACCAGACACCTCATCAGCAGTAGCAGCACATACACTGCAATATTTTTTTTGTACATATTTCTGTGCAAATTTTTTTTATATGGAACAGCACCTTTCTTTGTTCTGCGTGCAATGTTTACTTTTTTCTTTTTAAAAATGTTATTTGAATATAGCAAATAAAGCCTTTTTTACTGCGGATTCTCTCACTATCCTTATTTTACTATTGATCTTGTTGTACAGTTTATAATTTGAGACATTACCTTACTTTGAGAAACCCCAGAAGAGAAAACTGTTGTGAAACAAGTTTTATTAGACAATTTAAAAGTATTTCCAAGTGAGTAAAACCACATAAGTACAAAACTATATGAAGAACATATGGACAGGTTCCTAAACCTTTTAGAGAAAATGGTGGACAGGACACCTCATCAGCAATAGCAGCACATACACTGCAAACTTTTTTTTTTTGTAAATATTTCTGTGCACATTTTTTTATATGGAATATAAGTGCCATATTAACAGAGCTACAGCTGAAATTAAAACAGCTTTTGGCTCTCAGCTTCCTGATCAGGGTAGGGATGGAAACGAGGGGTAGGGGGAGAATTGGGACAGGCACCTGGGCCAAGTGCCCTAGATTTCAAGTGCCCTAAAATCTCCCCCTTCTTTTTTAGGGCTTAGGGAAGAAAAGAAGTGCGAGTGGAGAAAAGAAGGGCGAGTGAAGGAGAATTGGGATTGGCCCTTAGTCAGCCAGACTGAGGGGGCAAATCCTGCTCTGCAACCGGGAGGTGAATGAAGGAAGAAGCAGCCACCGCAGCACGTTTAAGTTGAGCAGACATCTGGTGATCAGACAGATCTTTATCCCCCTCCACATACGTCGCCAGCATATATGAGGTTTTATTCAGGAGGAGTCATAGACCAAAGAAAAAACTGCTTCGAAAGAAAGGTTCATATTGCTTATGGAAAAGCATCTCAAACTACGGTACATGGAAAAAAAAAAAAAAAAAAAGGTACATGTTTAAAAGTAAAACACATATCAAAGACTAGATGCATAGTTGACACATAAAAATACAAAATAGAGATGTAAATAGTTTCAAACACACTTTTGCAAACAACAATTTGCATGTATGTATGTATGTATGTATGTATGTGTATGTATATATATATATATATATATATATATATATATATATATATATATATATATACACACACATACATACATACATACATACATACATACATACATACACACACACATATACATACACTCAGAGCCGCCTGGGAGATTTGCGAGGCCCTGTGTGCAATGGACGGGGGGGGGGGGGGGGGGGCTTGCGAGCCTTTCAGAGAGGCATTAAACTCTTCCATTTTCTTTAGTTTTTTTCTTTTTTCATCCCCTGATGGAAATTTCCTGAATCTGTCTCGTTCTCTCGACATTGTGTGACAGTTTTATGGGCAGAAATATGTGCCACTAGAAACTGAATTTGAATTGCTCAACTTGAATAATTTAATCAAAAAACTGAATCTGAATCACATAATTTGAATATGTATTGTTTAATTTGAATCATTGCATTGAAAATCTGAATCTACATTCAGTTCTCACAATTCAAATTCAGTTCTTGCAATTCAATTTCATTTTCACTGTGCCAGACAACCGGGTCTTCCGCAGGAACAGCAATCAAGTGCAGATACATAGAACTCCTTTTCACGTAGCCTACTATAACCTCTATTTTCTTTCAACGATATAAACGACCAATGGGAGTTAGATATTTCGAAACCTATTGTGTTTTCTCCATTCTGTGTAAAAAGTGTGTGAAGATTTGCGGTAACGGGTGAAGCCTGAATTATGGTTCAGCGTTAAATCGACGCAGACCTACGCCGTAGGGTACGGTGTAGCCTACGGCTTAGGTTACGCAGCGACGCACGCGGTACGGTTGGTGTAACGCAGAACCATAAATAAGCCTTCACACGTGACGAGTGCGCGCAGGGAGGAGAGGGGGACAGAGGGGGTGAGGAGCATCCAGGTCGCACCGCAACTGTTTTCGCTGATCTATTTTTGGCTCTACCTCCTTTGTCATCATATTCACATTAATAATAACTGTTTATCAGAAATCCCATGTTTAAATATCTTATTAAAGCAGTGTTTTTTTCTCTGTGTGTGTGTCTTTTTAACAGAGGTGTCAAAAGTATTCACATTCATTACTCAGGTAGAAGTAGAGCTTAAAAATACTCCTGTTGAAGTATCATCTCAAGTTTTTTACTCAAGTAAAAGTATAAAGGTACTGGTTTCAAAACTACTTAAAGTATAAAAGTAAAAGTAATGTAAGGGGGGAAAAAGCCATTAAGGACAAAAGCCATTGAAAATGAATGCATCTTAGTATAATGCAAATATATTAAAGAAGCATATATGTGTACTATTGAGCATTAACATGTGTTTCAGAGAGCAGGAGATATGATGACTAGTTGCCTATAAGTATTGTAATGGTGCAAAAAGTCAAACTTCCAAGGCACGTTATCATTTATCCTAACCTTTATTGGAATGTACATCCAAGTTTAGTTGCAGGAATCTGAGGGAACGGATGTAAGAACAAAACTGGACAAGAACATCTGAAACAACCACAACCAAATTCACTCTATCCGGATGGAGCAATTTAACTGGATAGTTTTTTTTTTAAAGGGCCTAAATGAAATAGAGTAACGAGGCTGTTTTTAAAATGTAAGGAGTAAAAAGTACAGATAAAGTGAAGTATAGATAACCAAAATTTCTACTTAAGTAAGGTAACGGAGTATTTGTACTTTGTTACTTGACACCTCTGCTTTTTAAGGTTGAGTCAGCCACAGAAGCTACAATGACTGAACTGATTGAGGAAATTTTCAGCGAAAACAGTTTGCTAAGTTCAGAAAATTGCATTCCTTTACTATGATACAGTATTTAAATCCAGGAAAAGACAACACTATATCACATTAAGATATCCATCACAGCCAATATCTATTTTCATATCACAATATTGGTGTAATAGTGATATTTTGCTCAGCCCTATGAGCTGTAAATATATATATATATATATATATATATATATATATATATATATATATATATATATATATATATTGATGTTTAAAGCATCACAGCTCATTGAATCAGGACCCCATGTAATATGACATGTATTGAATCAAAATATTACTGCCAATACACAGCACATACAGTATGATACTATTGAGTTCCACCCTCAGTGCAAGGGGAACATCCCTGAGTTTTCTCTGACTTTCTTGGCCAAATCCCATATCCAGCAAATAAAGTAATAATTAATGTTTTGGTCGCACACTCCTCAGCAGAAATTTTTCTACAAAACGGCATCTACACAAATCTACACTTTTTACACAGAATGGAGAAAACACAATAGGTTTCGAAATATCTAGCTCCCATTGGTCGTTTATATCGTTGAAAGAAAATAGAGGTTATAGTAGGCTACGTGAAAAAAAGTTCTTTGTATCTGCACTCGATTGCTGTTCCTGCGGAAGACCCGGATGTCTGGCTTTGAATTGTGAGAACTGAATGTAGATTCAGTTTTTCAATGCAATGATTCAAATTAAACAATACATATTCAAATTATGTGATTCAGATTCAGTTTTTCGATGAAATTATTCAAGTTGAACAATTCAAATTCAAATATAAATTATTCAAATTCAGTTTCTAGTGGCACATATTTCTGCCCATACAGTTTCCACACTCCACCCGTCTGGATCAGAGCAGCTTGTGTCTGCGCTTGGTCTTTCAGTTGTATTGAACAACAGACACAACAATTGCACATATATTTATTGATATGCACAGACTAGTACACATTTAGGTCTGTAATGGAACGTGACTGTTGATATTTATAAGGGAAAGAAGGAAAAAAAAAAAAAAAAAAAGCCCATAGCGCGAGGCCCCGTGCGGTTGCACGGTTCGCACACCCCTTGCGGCGGCACTGTATGTATGTATGTATGTATGTATGTATGTATGTATGTATGTATATATATATATATATATATATATATATATATATTCAATTCAATTTTATTTATATAGCGTCTGATACAACAGATGTTGTCTCTAGATGCTTTCCAGAGATCCAGAACATGAACATAAACATAAACCCCCGAGCAATTATTATATAAACAATGGCAGGTAAAAACTCCCATAGTGGGAGAAAAGCCTTAAGCCAAACAGTGGTAAGGAAAAACTCCCCTTTAGGAGGGAAGAAACCTTAAGCAGGACCAGGATCATAAGGGGGGACCCTCCTGCCAAAGGCCAGACTGGGGGAGTCAGGGACGTCAGCAGCACACAGCAGGCAGGTGGAAGCAGCAGCGGGATGACCAGAGGTGGGGGGGGGGCGGCGTCAGCAGAACACAACAGTCATGTGGAAGCAGCGTATATATGTATGTGTGCTTATGTATGTGTATACAGTATATCTCAAAAGTGAGTACACCCTTTAGATTTTTGCAAATATTCTGTCATATCCTTTCAGGAGATAACACTATCTAAATGAAACTTTGATATAACTTAAAGTAGTCAGTGTGCTGCTTGAATAACAGTATAGATGTATTGTCCATTGAAAATCATTCAGTACACAGCTGTTAATGTCTAAACAGCCGGCAACAAAAGTGAGTACACCCCATAGTGAACATGTCTTAATTGTGCCCAAAGTGTCAATATTTTGTGTGACCACCATTGCTATCTAGCACTGCTTTAACCCTCCTGGGCATGGGATTCACCAGAGCTGCACAGGTTGCTTCTGGAATCTTCTTCCACTCCTCCATGACGACATCACGGAGCATACAGATGTTGGACACCTTGCACTCCTCCACCTTCCTCTTGAGGATGCCCCACATGTGCTCAATTGGGTTTAGGTCTGGAGACATACTTGGCCAGTCCATCACCTTAACCTTCAGCTTCTTCAGCAAGGCCGTTGTCATCTTGGAGGTGTGTTTAGGGTCATTATCATGTTGGGAAACTGCCCTACGGCCCAGTTCCCGAAGAGAGGGGATCATGCTCTGCTGCAGGATGTCACAGTATATATTGGATCATGTGTCCCTCAATGAAATGCAGCTCCCCAGTGCCGGCAGCACTCATGCAGCCCCAGACCATGATGCTGCCACCACCATGCTTGACTGTAGGCAAAACACATTTGTCTTGGTACTCCTCACCAGGGTGCCGCCACACACGCAGGACACCATCTGACCCAAACAAGTTTATTTTGGTCGCATCAGACCACAGGACATGGTTCCAGTAACTCATGTTCTTGGATTCATTGTCTTCAGCGAACTGTTTGCGGTCTTTCTTATGCATCGGTTTCAGAAGAGGCTTCTGTCTGGCACTGTGCTGCAACTCATTTTCATGGTGTTGGCAATCTTCTTATAGCCAAGGCCATCTTTGTGAAGCGCAATAATCCTTCTTTTCAGCCGCTCAGAGAGTTCCTTGCCATGAGGTGCCATGTTGTCCAGCATTCAGAGAGAATTGTTCCCAAAACATCAAATTTAACAGCCCTGCTTATCATTTACACCTGAATCCTTGTAACACTAACGAGTCACATGACACCAGGGCGGGAAAACAACATCATTGGGCACAATTAGGACATGTTCACTATGGGGTGTACTCACTTTTGTTGCCAGCTGTTTAGACATTAACAGCTGTGTACTGAGTAATGTTTAAAGGACAATAAATCTATACTGTTATTCAAGCAGCACACTGACTACTTTTTGCACATGTAATTAAGATATATAAGTGTTAAAGTATGAAATTCTTTGTTTTGTTGTTTTGTTTGTTTTTTGTGTTTGCTTTGTTTTGTTTTCTTATCTTCTCTTTTAATTGTTGTCTTTTACATGTAGAAAAATGAAAAAAATCAAATCAAAAACAATACATCTGAAAAAATGCAGAAGCAAATACGCACCTTCGTCCATAAGATTTCCAAGTAAGGCTTTAGTCTGCTCTTGAAATGTTAGGACCTCTGGAAAGAAGAAGACAAAGGTAAACAGGCATTAACTCCCATTTAGAATTCCATCAACTTATCACCTCCAAACAGTAGAATACTAGAATAACTTCAGTAATGAAATCACATTACTGGCTTCACTACAGCATCGTATCTTCAGTCAGGCATCCAAGCTGGATCTGATTCTCATGACAATCAGGTTTTGAAAGCAGGTATATTAGGTATATTGATCCAACGGGCTGGAACAATCAAGGAGGGGTCTGCCCATCATCTAAGTGGACTAGACAAGTTTTACTCAGCATTTAGTCCACATGTGTTCTGCTACTGTAATCAGCATCAGCAGGAGACTTGTAGAATTGTTGATTTCTAATGCAGTCTGGCTACGCCTGAACATTTATATGTCATTACATAATAAAGCTGCATCTCTTGAATTCATGATTTAACCTCAGTCGGGATCATAAAATTCTGAAGAGCGGACATAAAGAAAGTTTAATTGGATATCAATTCATTGCTAAATAATCTCAGGTTGCATCAATAAACCTGATAAAAATCTCAGAAGTCATTTAATATAAACATACATATATATATATATATATATATATATATATATATATATATATATATATATATATATATATATATATATATATATATATCTTGAGACTGGGTGTAAATGTGCTTTGTTTTAGGACATTCTGGAGTCAGTGATAATCTCTTCCTGTCCATCGTAACCGCTGTAAACCTAAAGAAGCTGTGAGTGACCGATATCTTCCTTTCATTAAGTGTCATAACATGCAGAAAATAAACATCGCCAGGTCTTTAAAGTGGCCCAAAATATCACATATTACACTGTATCATACTGCATTTAACCAAAAACCAAAGCCTAAATGCAATACATAAATAAATAAATGTTCTGGTGGTTTGTGGGTTTGGAGAAAGCTCTTCTATAGTAAATTAACCATTTTCAATTATAAAAACAAATAAAAATAGTTGACTGGGTTGACATACAAAAAAATTGAACAACATCCAATATAACTGCATTCTCATTCATACAGAACATTATTTAAAGATACTGCAGTCTTATCTCATATTTGGCTTAAGGCTTTTCTCCCACTAGGGGAGTTTTTACCTGCCATTGTTTATGTAATAATTGCTCGGGGGTTCATGTTCTGGTCTCTGGAAAGATCCTAGAGACAACTTCTGTTGTAATAGATGCTATATAAATCAAATTTGGTTGAATTGAATATTATGACCTAATGCATAAAAGCTTTGAATTTTAAGAATAAACTTTATTTTTCATGTAACAGTTTATGGTAAGGTCATATACAAACAGTGTAGCATCCCAGTAGTATTATACTGATCAAAGACTAGTTAAAGAAGAATTAAAGTGAAGGTCTCATTACTTAAACAGTGTAAACTGTAACATTACATGACGGGTTAAGTTTTCCAACACTTCAATATGTGTAAACTACTAACAAACCGTCACTGCTTTTAAGTTGTTTTTGATCCCAACGCAGTCGTCTGGATCTTGGTTGGAATATTTCTACATCTATATTTCTACCTTTATACAGGTTGGACTCAGAGTCAGTTATCCATCCATATAGAAAAATAAAATCCACCAGAGTTGGTCTGAAAAGTTTCTTTGTATCCACTATAACCTGGATAGTGAGTCAACTTTTCAGTTTACACTGAGTTTTTACAATTATGTCTTAGATTTAGACTGTAAACTACTCTAGGGGAGTTTTTCTTGCCACTGTTTGGCTTAAGGTTTTTCTCCCACTAGGGTGGTTTTACCTGCCAGTGTTTATGTAATAATTGTTCGGGGGTTTATGTTCTGGTCTCTAGTTTTGAATTTACTATGGATGAACTAGGATCTTTCCAAAAGGTGAAATAAATATATTATTTCCCACTACATTCAAAGTGAGATATGTCAAGCCTTTATTTGTTAGAATGTTGATGATTATGACTCACAGTTTATGAAAACCCCAAGTAAAAAATTAGAATATTTTAAGAAATCAATAAACAATTCAATCATCAAAATTATAACAAATAAATGTTTAACATATCTTTGTCTATAATGAGACTATGTAATGTAGTAGTTTCGCCTTTTAAGTTGAATTATTGAAATAAATTAACTTTTACACCATATTCTAGTTGAATTATTGAAATAAATTAACTTTTACACCATATTCTAGTTGAATTATTGAAATAAATTAACTTTTACACCATATTCTTCACCTGTAGGTTATATTCTACATCTTGGCTGATGTGGACATACTGTACATATCATAGGAGGATATTTCAGTTGCTAGTATGGTTGTCTGTCTGTACAGTCAAGTTCAATGCTATTAAAGCACTTTAAACTTTAAATCAAAGCGTTTTGTTTTTTCATATAAAATAAATACATTTCTGTGCATTTTAGAAGTTGTAGGGATGTCCCTTTTCTTTTGCGCCTGCGCTGCTGAAATCGGGGGGCGTCCCTTATTTCCAGTACTCAAGTTGTAAAAAATAAAATCAGGGGGGATGGTGGATTTTATCATATGGGGACAGATAATTTGTGCTGATTACAAATAATATATAACAAATAATAGCAGTGACCAAAACACCTGCAGAAATACTGCAGGAATGACATAGCAGCAGTTAAATGCAGCCTTCTGTAAGCTTTAAATATCCACTGGGCTTACATCAAATACATCAAAACACAACAATAAAAAACACTTTTCTGAACTTATCAATATGACTCTGTCCTTCACAGGATAAGTAACATGGATCACTGCAAAAACTCACAATCTTAACAAGAATATTTGTCTTATTTCTAGTTAAAAATGTCTCATTTTAGTAAAAAAAATCTCATTACACTTAAAACAAGACTCATCACTGGAAAAAAACAACAATTTTCACCTGTTTCAAGTGGATTTTCACTTGAAATAAGTAGAAAAATCTGCCAGTGGAACAAGATTATTTTGCTTGTAGTAATAAGATAAATCTTGTCCCATTGGCAGATTTTTCTACTTATTTCAAGTGAAAATTGACTTGAAACAGGTGAAAATTGTCAAATAAGTTATTTTGACATTTTTTCTGGTGTTATTTTCCTGGTGATGACTCTAAATGTTGAAATAGTAGTAAAACCACATTCATTGATGAAATGACATAAGGGATGGAAAGGAGGGATGTCAGTTTTACAGGGGGGAGGATTTGGACCGTTTTTATTTCAGGGGGGGATGATTTGGACCGTTTTTATTTCAGTGGGGGGATGATTTGGACCGTTTTTATTTCAGTGGGGGGATGATTTGGACGGTTTTTATTTCAGTGGGGATGATTTGGACCGTTTTTATTTCAGGGGGGATGATTTGGACCGTTTTTATTTCAGGGGGGATGATTTGGACCGTTTTTATTTCAGGGGGGATGATTTGGACCGTTTTTATTTCAGTGGGGGGATGATTTGGACCGTTTTTATTTCAGTGGGGGGATGATTTGGACCGTTTTTATTTCAGTGGGGGGATGATTTGGACCGTTTTTATTTCAGTGGGGATGATTTGGACCGTTTTTATTTCAGGGGGGATGATTTGGACCGTTTTTATTTCAGGGGGGATGATTTGGACCGTTTTTATTTCAGTGGGGATGATTTGGACCGTTTTTATTTCAGTGGGGATGATTTGGACCGTTTTTATTTCAGTGGGGGGATGATTTGGACCGTTTTTATTTCAGTGGGGGGATGATTTGGACCGTTTTTATTTCAGGGGGGATGATTTGGACCGTTTTTATTTCAGGGGGGATGATTTGGACCGTTTTTATTTCAGGGGGGATGATTTGGACCGTTTTTATTTCAGGGGGGATGATTTGGACCGTTTTTATTTCAGGGGGGATGATTTGGACCGTTTTTATTTCAGTGGGGATGATTTGGACCGTTTTTATTTCAGGGGGGATGATTTGGACCGTTTTTATTTCAGGGGGGGATGATTTGGACCGTTTTTATTTCAGGGGGGATGATTTGGACCGTTTTTATTTCAGGGGGGATGCCATCCCCCCCTCATCTCCAGTACTGCTTATTTCTATTTCTGAAAGGTGGCAACCATAGTCCTACTCTTCCCTGCCTTGATGGAAGTAGAAGCTAGCGGTATCTGTTCTATAACTTCTCCATAGATGAGCTGATGCTGCATCTGTGTCAGGATCTACCACGCCGGCTGACTCCTACAGCCGGCCGAGCCCTAACAGTTTCCCCCCTTTGTTGAAATGTCCACATTGCAAGTATTGTCGCCCTGTTGTCATCCTTTTTGGTAAAATGTAGCCAAACTTTCGAGCGTTTATGCTGCTTTGTCCCCGTGTTTTCCTGCTGGGCGCGAATGCGCACGTTGCGCAACCTGCTTGATGACGTCATTCACGCCCACTGGAATCGATAAGGGAATCGTTTGCAAAAAAGGCAAACGATTCCAAAGAATCGAAACACCGGGAACTGGTTCTCAACAAGAAACGGTTCTCGATTCCCATCCCTAAAGACAAGTGAGACTGACATTTGGATTGTGTCTACATGTGTTTTCTTCTGATTTAACTCATGCCAGCCATTTTCAGAGCAGAGAGCTCCATACTGCCAGAGTTTTTTGGCATTTTGGCTGATTTCAAAGACCCACACAATATTGAGTTTTAGGAGTACATAAACATTGAAACTACGTCAAGAAACTTTAGACTCTCGTGAACATCAGGGAAAAAAAGTTTGTGTTTATCATTTTCTGTTCTTTAGATATCAGCAGTAAAACATAGGGTGGTTTCAGCGAAAACACAAGGTTTGGACCAAAAAAAAGAAGAAAAAAAAGAAGCTGCCGGTATTTCTCTGTGTCGTCTCTCTGTTGTCTCGCCATTCCTCCACCCCCCCCCCCCCCCTCTACCATTGACGCCAATCGGCGTCAATGGCAGTGAATGTGTTAAACAACCAGCTTAAATTTGATTTTAACACTGGAGCACTGGTCAAACGTGGACAGCAGAGGATTCATCTCCTGCGTATGCTGAATTCTCTTTCTGTGAGTCCAGTGATTCTCTGTCGTTTTTATCAGTCCTTTATTGAAAGCCTTTTAACTTATTCTTTTATTTGTTGGTTCAACAACCTGTCACTCAGGGACAGAAACAGTCTTAAAAGTGTGGTGAAAATCTGTTCCAAGATTATTGGACTTAAGCAGAGAGACCTTGGCTCCCTATGGGAACAACAGGTTTTGAGGAAGACTCAGTATTCTGGAACTTCTGGGCACGTCTTAGGAAAATAATTTTCACTGCTCCTTCAGGACGTCGTTATGCCCAACCTGTGTGTAAGGGTAATCGCTTTTCCAAGTCTTTTATCCCCTCTGCTGTTCGGCTATTAATTAGATATCAAATTAAATATTTAAATTTAACCTTATGAATTTGTTTGGAATGTGTATTTAGGTACTGTGTACCTTCTAGGAATGTGTATACAGTGTTTGTATAGACTGTTTTTTAATTAATTTATTGGTATCAGGCACTTTTTTAATGCAACAAATTGCAGATGTTTGCACACAGCTGCCAACTTTCTCTCTGTGTTCTATTGGATGTGTTATGTGTTTGTTATGTGTGTGTTTGGGCGCGAGCTGCCAAATCAAATTGCCCTTCAAGGGATTAATAAAGTTGTTTTGAATTGAATTGAATTAAACAGAGAAAAACATGAATAGATAAGAAAATCTAGTAGTTATGAAGGGACAGAAGCAAACATCAGAGGGAAACGCTTAGTAAGAAATGAGGATAATGAAAGAGGGCTATGAGCACAAGGGAAAGTGATGAGAACAAGAGTGGAGGTGGATGCAGAAAACAAGGGCTACTCCACAAACGTGTCATTCTGTGCTCTCTTGGCCCACTCATCCCCGTCACACACACGCTACACTGTTCTCACTCACACACACGATTGACTGGGTGACATCTTTTGATATTTGAACAAATCAGTAAAAAACACAGAAAGCAAACTCCTCCCTCCAATGCTTCCCAAGAAAGCAGCATGCCCCGTCACTCACTCACACACACACACACACACACACACACACACACACACACACACACACACACACACACACACACACACACACACACACACACACACACACACACACACACACACACACACACACACACACACACACACACACACACACACACACACACACACACACACACACACACACACACACACACACACACACACACACACACAATGAGGGGACTCTTGCTTAAAGCAGCATCTGTACTGACCCACACACTAACCATTCAACACTTTCTGCCTGCAAGGCTCCCTGCACACAAAGTATCAATTCATCACCAGGACCAGCAACGACGGCAGCAGCTACACCGAGAACAGGAAATAAACATGTTTTACACTGTGGCTGCAGCCTATAGGAAAGGTGCTGAAACACACCAAGCCGGGAAAAAGTGAAGACTTTTTCTTCCTTTCTTTCAGAAAACAGTGAAATGTTATCACCATTTTGGAGCTGGTTCACCTTTGGTCACTGGTTCATTCCTTGTGACTCCACACGAGAACAGCCTGAACAAGGAGTTCCAGGGCGGAGCTGGCAGAGCTACAGTCGCTGGCTTGGATTTCACTTGGACCACAGACATAGAGGTAGAGCATTTACGCAGCCCCTCCGTGCAACATTTCTCTGCTCTTCTCCATGGAAACCACACACTGCTGCTGCTGCTGCTGCTCAAAACATTCCACAAAATACAGGATCATATTTCTTCATCCAGCTCCCCCATTTAGGAAGTGTGAGCTTGTGAGGATCCTGGATGAGCTTCAGTGAAAGAATGAGGGCTGCTGCTTCAACACGAGAGGAAAAAGATCCTTCACAGCAGGGGGAAAAAATAACAGTTTATGAGGGGATTGTACAAAAACAACTGCAGCAAACTTCCATTAAATATATCAGGCAGAGGTGACTGCCAAACTAAAAACAGAACCCCCTGTAGGTTAGATGACGATAGAATTGTTTTCAATTGCAGCAAAAATTCGGAAAACACCACTAGCTGTAAGAAACTTACAACTTCTAGGATTTGCTGCTAAGGACGGAAGGAAACGCGGGGCAGTTTAGCCAAGTCATTACATCCATTTGATCCCTTTTGCGAGTTTCCCAGCCGTTTCTCCCGGTGCTGTATTTTCACTCCACCACTTCAGTGTTTAACAGGTATGAAAAAAAACTATTTCCAAATTTGCAAAAGGTTGCAATTAAGAAGCGTAATCCTCGTGGAAAGAGAAGAGGCTGATATAAAGGAAAAATAGATCCCAGACGGTGTAAAGGAGTTACAATGAGAATAATCCTTTGGAGATGTGAAAACAAAGCCCTGCTCTCTTGGCGTCCCGCGAGGAAAAGGGAGGCAAAAAAAAGAAAAAAAACGGGGAAATCTAAAGTGAAACGTCTCTCTCCCTCTACTTGTTCCTCCACTGTTCTTTTATTCCAGCAATGTTCTCTTTGTCCTGGGGAGTGTGGTGGGTGTCACTGCTGCTGGGTGTGTTTGAGTGAGAGAACAGAGCTATACTGAGCCGGCAATGTCAGTCCAGAGAGAGCGTGCTCACTCCACTCCAGCCTTTACAACTCTTTACCCAAACACCCATCTCCTTCTCCTTCAACACACTCACATCATCAATCCACTTCTGCTTGATGGACTTTTACACATTTCTCTACACTTCCTTGTTTGGGCATCTCTCTCACTTTCCTCTTGGTGCTTTGAAACTTTCTTGCCTCGATTTTGTCTGCTTATAGCCTACATATTTTCCCTCTTTCTGCTGGAGGGCCCTCCCCTCTTTTCCTCCTCCTGCTCAGTCTCAGGTTTCACCCCCGTCTAGCTGCAGGCTGCAACAGCAGCTGACCTCACCAACATCAGACCCCACTTTCTCAGGCTTTTTGCTTTTTTTCTTCGTTTAAATAAAATTCCATCCTGCTCATTTCCTGTAGTTTTTTCTGGAAAAGTTATTTTGGCCTAATCTAGATTAGATATACTCACTCTTTGTAATAAAATATGTTAAAACCTTGGTACGGTCGTGCTTATTCCTGGTTCAGGCACTTCTTACTTTCGAGGAGCATTCAAGGAACGGCAGGTCTGAGCTCCTTCTTTGTGAATCACAATGAGTCAGAAACCGACAGACATAATAACTAGTTTCCTGCACAAAGAAAGAGGACATCCACATGATGCATTACAAAAATAACGTTTCTATTATTTAGTCTTTCACAGACAGATCCTAAACACAGATGTAAATCACCATAAGAGGCGGTTAAACACAGAAGGTCAAAGGCTGAATCCCAATCCGCACCCTCACAGACGACTTACGTGCGCGCTCCCGCACCTTGCGTAAGGGCTTAGGGCTGTCCCATTCCTAAAGTCGTTAAGTGCGCAAGGGCTCCCGGCAGACATTTTGAGCCCTTACTGCCCCCTTCCCGTAAGTCAGCATCCCCGCACACTTTGGGAAAGGGAATTACCCACAGTTCATTGCGTTGTGACATAAAAGGAGGTTACCAGGGAGAATGTAAACAAAACAGGGGCGAAGGAAAAGGAACCATGTGCGACTGCGAGACGAAAGAAGTTCACCTGTAAATATAAATACATAGCACTGGTGATTTAAATTCAGAAACTGTTGTCCCGTGATGATTTTTCAACGGCCCTATTATTTCCTTTACAAACAGGGAACGACCAACAAACATATTATTTAACTATCGTTCTTTATATATATATATATATATATATATATATTTCATTTTTCTTTTCTTTGTGAGCATGTTCGAAATAAAGTTTTTAATTCACTCATTCATTCATTCATTCATTCATTCATTCATTCAAACGGAGGGAAGAAAACCAAAAAAAGGACAAATGACGTTTTGGACTTTCTTCAAGACTAAAGACAGGAAAAGAGGCTGAGGGAGCTGGATGAAAAGGAGGAGGAGAGGGAAAGGAAGAGGGATGACCAGTTATCTAAGTGAATTGACATTTGTGGGAAGATGGAGGACAAAATGTTGTTTTCTTCATCATTTTTTCATTCATAATTTGAGGTTCAATTTCTTTTGTTTTCATTTTATATTAGACAAATCCTCAGTTGACCTGCTGGTGTTGAATAAACAAGACTTGCTTTTCTTTAATCTGAGTACAGTGTTTGAATTAAGATTTCCTTTGTTAACAAAAATGCATACATGTAAATACTAGCAAGATAGTTTTAGATCCAACACAAACAAGTCAGGCAGTAATTTGGTTATTCATTTATCTATGACCACAAAATTTAAACAATTTGAGCAAGTTGAAGAAAAACGTTGCAGTAAATAGTAATAATATAACTGAAATATTTAGCTCAGGTTACCATCAATTTACACGCTCTTACAAAAATGAAATTACTCGGCGATTGAGCCTGGCATACTGGATGCGCTGGTATGGGTAGATTGAAAGAAATACACTACATTAACAAGGAAATACATATTGTACTGTGCGCATGTTTAAATTGTGTTCTTTGTTGAATTTTATGCTCCTTTATATAGGCTACCACTTTGTTTTCAAACATCCGGATGATCATTCCCAAACTTATAATACCGGTACGTAACATTTTGATCTGCCCTGTTTCCGGTTTCTGCTAAGTGCTGTCCCATTCCTATTTCTACCATTTGGAGCCCTCACACCCTTGCACACTTGATCACGTGACGCTGACGTCACTGAAAGTCAGTCAGTACGTACACATGCAGCGATTCAACCTGGTTGCAGATCTGATCAGATAATGACATGCAGAAGATTGGATCACTTGTCTGATTACACATGCTGTTCTGAGATCATACTGAATCAGATTGAATAAACCACTGTAACCAGAGCATGGCTGACTCCGTGACACTAGGTGGCGCTGTACCAAAGGTAACCATTTCAACAAAGAGCCACTTCCGGTTGACCTCCGCTTAACAACAAGGAAAGGAAAAAGTGCATTCTAACTGCTTTCCTATTAATAATCTGTCTAAAACAGCCTATCTCAACCTTTTTTCAGTCATGACACCTTTCAAAAGTGAATAAAATCTCACGACACCCCAGAGTAAAATATAATTAAAAACCGCACTGCTCTGACTGTATGCATATGTCCCGTTTATTTTGTAGCAATAACTTGAACACGTTAACTGCACCAGAGTAGAAGTCATCGTTCACTGTTGTGCTTAGTTGCCACGCTGATGGACAGAAACTATGGTGACTTTTAAAAGAAAGACACCTGATGAAGCCTGATTTATGTTTCCGCGTTAAATCGACGCAGAGCCTACGCCGTAACGTACGCGGCAAAGCGCACCGTACGTGTGCGTCGCCGCATAACCTACGGCGTAATCCTGCGTTGGTTAACGCAGAACCATAAATCAGACTTAAGGCTGCAGCGGCGTGTGAGCGACGGATGACTGAGAGGGAGAAGAGTTTCTCCAGGAGTGGAAGGCAGTGCCGGCCAAGTTATGCCACAGTTTGCAGATGGATTGTTGATGCGTGGGCTAACCTGTTTGCTGGGATTATTTTGCGAGCTTTTGCAAAAGCGTGCATTTCCGAGGCGCCGCACGGCACGGAACGTGACTCTGACAGGAGGAATTTCGGACTGGCACAGCTGATTTAGCGGAGCTCTTTAATGCAGAAACAGAGGATGAGACTTCGATGGGTTTGATTAATGTAAAAACTGAAATAAAGTAGCCTACAATCAAACAAAGTTTTGCTCCCGCTGTATTTTTAAATACGCACGCTTGTGTGCTTGTGTGTGTGTTCTTGTGTGTGTGCCTTTTCGGTCGGTGCGCCATGTGTGTTTTAAATACAGAAATGACACAAGACTGAGGCTATGCCTTTCCACACGGCGCCCGTATGGTCGCGAAAATACAGTATTTATATATGAAATGTCAGAATAGGAAATATTTTGACGACACCCCTGAAGCAGTCAGACGACACCCCAGGGTGCTACTACTGAGCACGCGTCGCGTCGTCTCCTTTCACCCCCCCGGGGGAAAACCCCACCCGGGGGAAATTCTCGAGCATGCGCAGACTGTAATATCTATGTCCCCGTACACATGGCATTAACAAGCTGGTTGCGACTGGCTTGCGACTGGCTTATCTAGGTGCTCCAAGCGGGTTGATGAATCCGGCTTGACCAGGTTGACTTGACCAGCTTAAGGTGTTCACATGCAGTTTAAAAGTCTGTCAGATGTCTCAAACCGATCTGCAACCAGGTTGAATCGCTGCATGTGAAGGTACTGAGTGAGGGCTCAGGGCTTGAGGGTTTAGGGTGGAGTTTGGGATTCAGCTAAAGTGAAATATATGGTACATGCAATGACTAAAAGAAGTAGTAGTACATCGACATCTATAGACCCAGACTTTCACACCTGTCCCGTTTGGAGCAGTTGTTCCGAAACAGGGAGCGTTTCCCACTAAAGATCAGTTGGTTTGGTACATGTGAACACAGCAGTCGTGCTCGGATGCGGTATGCAAGCCGAGATCTCCTAAGAGAGGTGGTCTCGGCTCGTTTTAATTCCAGACCTGGAGCGGTTTGTTTGCAGTGAGAAAATAATCCACACAGCAACCGATTAACCACAGAAACAAACTCGCCACACTCGCCTACGATGCTCCATAGTTGGTGTTTTTCCCGGGGTACGGAAGAGGAAACTCCTTCCACGTTCATTTCTGACCAATGAGAGAACAGTTGGTTCATGGCATTTGTTAACAGCTTTGAACCGCTACAGACGGTTGCCTTGTGAACAAACGCCACAAACGAACAACGAAACAACTGTATGGATTTAGCCCGTGAATCGGAACAAAACCAACAGGTCTGAAAAGCTCCCTGAAAGATTTTCCCATAAATATTATAGCAACCTAAAGCCCCAGATTGCAGTTCAGACCGCGTACGCATCATGGCCGCCACGCGTATCCTGCGTTCATTTGACCCGTCGACGTGCACTTGTATCTTGATCACATTTTCAAAGGAGTTGCAACTGCAAACCTTTACGTCAGACCAAGTAACACCTTCAAGGTCTGAAGTGCAAAAAAGGAAGGGATGGATGAACATGTGTCCACATTCAGTAGAGAATAGCAGATCAGGGACAAAACACAAACTCATATCATATGCACAAAACTCACACGGGTACAAACTTGCACAAAAATATATCTTTAGTGTACAATTTTACAAGACACTTTTACAAGCTGCAGCATCTCACATGGAGTCTAAAATGGATAACAATTGAGTGATGAAAGGAAATGTGATAAATGGAGTTTACCTGTGTGCACAAACACTGGCGGCTCACGCTCAGTCCCTCCGTCTGGGCCAACGTTCACTCTGACGTCCACCAGTCAGTCAGGGACGGCAGCGCAGGAGAGTCACATCAACACACAGGGCAACTCTGAAGGACAGAAGGAGATCAATTTGATAAGATTTATGGAAGGAAAAAATAAATAATCTGGTCTAAAATAACATCTTCCTGAACACACACATTAAAAAAAAAAAAAGCATTTTAGATTTTTATTTATACCAGAAATAATACAACACACCATCACACTGGATACACTGAACCTGCAAGATTACATCATATTGACAACAGATGAACAGAGCAAAAATAATGACTTAACTAAAATGAACAGGCAAAAATGTCCTGATTGTCCAACTTTTTCTGAAAATGCCAGTAAAAATGAATGTTTATCTGCAACAGGGACCCACAACATCAGGTTTTTCTGAAATGAACAGATGGATTCTCCTCACAATCATATTTCAATTCAATTCAATTTTATTTATACAGCGTCTATTACAACAGAAGTTTCTCTATGATCTTTCCAGAGACCAGAACATAAACTCCCAAGCAATTATTACATAAACAATGGCAGGTAAAAACTCCCCTAGTGGGAGAAAAACCTTAAGCCAAACAGCCAAACAGCCAAACTCCTGCTCACATTATGACCAGACATAAAATAAATTATCCAGCAGAAATATGTTGGTAAAACAGACATGCCACACTGACACTAGGAATGATATTTTAGCGTTCATGATATACCGTCAAAAAAATTCCCCACGGTAAGAATTTGTCATCTCGCGGTAAAAACGATACATTCCCGTCGTGTTTTTGTGTAAAGCTGATTTACAGTTCTGCGTTAAATCGACGCAGAGCCTATGGCGTAGGGTACGCGGCGACGCGCAACGTACGGTGCGTGTCACCGCGTACCCTACGCCGTAGCTCTGCGTTGGTGTAACGCAGAGCCATAAATCAGCCTTACATGGCGGAAGGCGGATCTGAGAGCGAGGAGCTCGTTGTTAAATGAGGCTCCAGCTCCGTTATCTGGAACTGGTTTGGATTTAAAGAGTGACGAGGAGCAAACATCATCTATTATATGCAGAGTCTGCAAAAAAACAGTGAGTGCAAAGGATGGCAATAGAAGTCAATTATATATTTTACATTATATATTATTATATATAACATAGGGCTGAAACGATTCCTCGAATAATTCGAGTAATTCGATTACAAAAAATGATCGAGGAATTTTCTCTTCCTCGAGGAATCGTTTAATTTCTTTTTTTTTTTTTTTGTTTAATTTCACCAGCTCAAAGCAGGGTATTACGCCCGGACTACATTTAATGCGACACAACGCGCTGCCTACGTAGCCTACGCCGTAGGCTACGTAGGCTCTGCGTTGTTGTAACGCGGAACCATAAATCAGCCTTCACCCAGTACATAGGTTCCTCTAAACCTCTGTTCCCGCTACAGTTTTAACTAGACTTAAGAAAATGTGCTCCAATACAGCAGGTCTCATAATTTTATTTTGAGAACTGCCAGAACTCTAACTTAAAACTTAACTAGAACTTAAAATGTGCTTGACACAAATGAAAGTTCAATTGAAACACGTGGGAAAAACACCTAACCTTTTAAGTGATGTGTGTTATCAGGTGTAATGGCATTTTTAGGTTAGAAATAAGAACATTTCTTGGTAAGATCCTTAGTTTTTTGAGTGAAGGCAGTGAATTTGGTCGACTGGTGTAAGTTCAGGGTTTTTAAATGCACAACCATGAACCTACTGTATTATAGGGGTGGGCGGTACACCGGTGTCATAGTCATCACCGGTGTGAAACTGCGCCACGACATGGATTTTGCAATACCGTCAATACCGTAATAAATCAATTATAAAATAATACGCCTAAATAAGGCATTAAAAACGTCGGTGATATGCAAGGTTTGCTGCCGTGTTGTGACAGCAAGAGGTGGAAACACAAGCAACCTGTTTCATCACTTAAAAAACACGCACGCCCGTGAATATGAAGAGGCAACCCGGGCCAAAACGAGCGCAAGTGGGACCAGCAGCTGGTCCCGCTGGGACCGCAGCACCAGCGGAGCACGTCCCAAGAGTACACAGCTTTCACTGCAGGCATCGTTTACTGCTGCTACACCTTACGACAAGAGTAGTAAGAAATGACAGGGCTTAAAGTATTCCGGCACCGTGCCGGATCCCCGGCGTATGGAGTTTTTTTTCTCGGCGTGCGAGTTTGACTGCTTAAAAAAAAAAAAAAAAAAAGTTTGAGAGAAAAAAAAAAGTCTTAGTCAACCGTATTCGTCTACCAATGGAATGAGAGGAAAGCAGCTCTGGCGCTCAACCAAACTAACACTAGCCAATCAGAAGTAGAGCTGGGCGGGTCTTTGACGGCAGCGGAGCGCAGAGCGCTGTTTCAACCTGCTGGAATACCAGTCACCCACTTCAAGATGGAGAAAAAATTAATGAATGTCGGTTTAAAAGAATCTTTTTGCCCAGAAGAAAAAAGGAGTGACAAAAAAATACCCATAACCATGTTCTTCTCTCGAAAAAACACACCTGTACCGCGGGCTTTAGAAGAAAAAGACGCTGCAGCGCGAGTCGGGATGGAGCGGCTCAGAACAGCAGTGAAATACGTGCGAGGCGGTGCTGAACTCCGCAATTTGAAGCTTTGTATAATAATTATAAAAAAAAAAAAAAAGGGTTGCTACTATGTGAATATCACTTATCACGGGTTCTTTTTGGAACGTAACCCTCTCAAAAAACAAGGGATTACTCTATATGAATACTCATGGCATAAACCTGTCAAGTTTTGGATTTAAAATTAAGGGAAATTTTCCACCACCCGCTGTCCAACCAGCCCAACCGAGGTCCAGTATTACATTTTAAGACAGGTTTACAAAATATTTTAAATATAATATAATAAAAATAAATATAATATATATATATAATAAAATATATATAAAAATATTAACCTTATTCACATAAAGGGACAGGACAGGCTACTCCCCCCAAAACGTACCAAAAAATACCGTGATATTATACCGTCACCGTTCAAAAGATGAAAAATACCGTGATATTAATTTTAGGTCATATCGCCCACCCCTACTGTATTATATAATTTAGTCTTAGTAATGTCAATTAACATCTTATGTATATTTATAATTGCTCTTAAACTAAACAAAAATATGTTTTATCCGATTACTCGATTAGTCGATGGGATTTTCAGTAGAATACTCGATTACTAAAATATTCGATAGCTGAAGCCCTAATATAACATATTACATATAACACCCTAACTGACACACATGTCAACTGTGAAGTATAAAACAGCGACAGTGACAGCAGCCCAGGCATTAAGTGTATTATTAAAGGGGCAGATCTGGAGATGCAACAATGAGCCATCTGGACCAGCATCCAGTTCATCACCAGTGACCCAAACACTCCATCACCTACAGCCAAAGGTTTACAAAGGGATGGAAGGACAGAGGGAGGGGAGAAAGGCCATTTACATTTTAAACACCCTTTACTAAAGCAGATGCCTTATTGAAGTGGCAACATCGGAACATCAGAGCACTGGCATTAATTAAGATGCAACAAGGCAAGAGGGATGATATAGTAAATGAAGCAAACACACTTCCAAACACAAATCCTGCTATTTACTCTCACAGTACCAACTGCATACAAGCAGCTGATCTTGGTTTAAAAATAAATAAACACAAATATGCTAATTTAGTCAGCACATTAGATTAACTATATTTGGTCTCACTTACTTTATGACAACAGAGTGAATATGCTTAAGACCAGAGCAATTATAGAATTTCTTCTAATTCCACTTGAGTCTTTTTTCATCGCTATTGTAGATCAAAAAACCCTGTCAATACAAGAAAGCTAAGACAAATGTTAAGTCAATTAAAAATCTTTGATCTACGGATTGTTAAACAACTTTGTCTACAGGATGAAGCAAGAACATTATGTCAATCTTAATTGAGGCTAGGGTAATTTTTTTTTTAAACTTACTCCAAATTCCTCGACTAATATTAAGAAACGTTAAGCATGAAAGGCTAAAGGAGTTGTATCATTAGAGACATTTTGTTTAGTCAGTTAAAATGATCACTTAGGGTTTATTTGCAACAACCCGAAGAGGCTTCAAATTCAACCTCGGTGGTAAACAAAACACACCAACATTTTGTCTCAGTATTTAGGGAGTGATCATCTTTTCTAGTGGAGCAAAAACAATGGAGAAACAATGCAGCTAAAACAGCTTGTTACCATGGAGAAGCCACAAAGAGCACATCAGGGTGAAGGAAAGCCCATCCCCAACTAAACACACACAAAAAGGCTTCACTACGTATCTTAGCCGATAGTCAAAGAGGTGCGTGATGCGTTTACATCCACAGCCGGACACACACACCAAAGACCAGAGAGGTTGGGATTCCCTTTAGCATTAGTAACACAACTAAGAATGACCTCATCATTGCAAAGCTGGTTACTCACTTGTGTTTCTCAGTTTCTAACACAAAAAAGACACACCTCCTACATCAAACTGAACAGGAATAGCTGTAGGCCAAGACTTTGACTCACACATGCACACAATGCATCACTCCTGCTTCTGGACAGGAACACTGGAACCTAAGGCCACGTTTACACGTAGCCGGGTATTTACAAAAACGGATATTTTCCCCTCTACGTTTTCAAAAATATCCTCGTTTACACGGACCCACATGAATACGCTGTTAACAACGTCATGCCAGCCAATCAGAATCCTGGAAAAAAACATCAACAAATGACACGTGTAACTTCCAGTTAAGGCTGATTTATGGTTCCGCGTTACACCAACGCAGAGCCTACGGCGTAAGGTACGCGGCGACGCACACCGTACGGCGCGCATCGCCGCGTTCCTTACGCCGTAGGCTCTGCGACGATTTAACGCGGGACCATAATTCAGGCTTTACTTCCAAGACGGAACGAGAGTCTGAGAGAATTTAAAAACAGGTAAAATAAAAGAAAATATTGACGGTGGCCAAACAAATTGTAAACACAGGTCGCACTCATGACGCTGCTGGTGACGTTTCTGTCGCATAATGTGACGTAATTCTCCGTTTTCCTCCGTTTTCTCTGTTTAGACGCAAACGTGAAAACAGAGTTTTTGAAAATCTCCACTTTGGCCGGAGTTTTCAGAAATGATCGTTTTTGGGGGCTTTGACCTCCGTTTTCGTGTAAACGAACGGCCAAAACGCATGAAAACGCCCGTGTAAACGGGGCCTAAGACGAGTATTAGGGCCAAACTAAGACAAAAGAAAAGGGAAATTACGAGAATAAAGTCATTATGTTGCGAGAATAAAGTCGTAATGTTGAGAGAATAAAGTCGTAATGTTGAGAGAATAAAGTCCTAATATTATGAGAATAAAGTCCTAATATTACGAGAATAAAGTCCTAATATTACGAGAATAAAGTCGTAATTGATGAGAACTTTAACAGGAAGCGTTCTCATAAATTACGACTTTATTCTCGTAACATTAAGACTTTATTCTCATAATAATACGACTTTATTCTCGAAACATTACTTTATTCTCGTAATTTTTCGACTTTATTCTCATATTATTATGACTTAATTCTCATAATATTACGACTTTATTCTCGAAACATTACTTTATTCTCGTAATTTTTCAACTTTATTCTCATATTATTATGACTTTATTCTCATATTATTATGACTTTATTTTCATAATATTACGACTTTATTCTTGAAACATTACTTTATTCTCGTAATTTTTCGACTTTATTCTCATATTATTATGACTTTATTCTCGTAATATTACGACTTTATTCTCGCAACATTACTACTTTATTCTCGTAATTTTTCGACTTTATTCTCATATTATTATGACTTTATTCTCATAATATTACGACTTTATTCTCGAAACATTACTTTATTTTCGTAATTTTTCAACTTTATTCTCATATTATGACTTTATTCTCATATTATTATGACTCTATTCTCATAATATTACGACTTTATTCTTGAAACATTATTACTTTATTCTCGTAATTTTTCGACTTTATTCTCATATTATTATGACTTTATTCTCGTAATATTACGACTTTATTCTCGCAACATTACTACTTTATTCTCGTAATATTACGACTTTATTCTCGCAACATTATGACTTTATTATCGTAATTTTACGACTTTATTCTCATATTATTATGACTTCATTCTCGTAATTTCCAATTTTTTTTTTGCCTTAGTGTGACCCTAATACTCCGTCAAAGTAACCAGAAAGTAAGGGTGGGGAAAAAAATCGATATTTCAATATATTGTTGTGCTCTCTGTTTCAATAAATAATCGATATACTGACGGCTAATATCGATATTTTATTACAACACACATAATGGTTTACGCGGTTGTCACTGCACTATTGTTCAAGCTCTGCCCCGCCCGCCCCCGCTGTCCTCGTGAACAAAACAAACATGTCGAAGCGGCCGCCTGAGAAACCAGCTCAGAAAATACAGAACGACCGGTTTATTTCGTACACAGACAGCGGGCTGAGCAGCACTGTTAATGCTGGAAATTACTTGCTGTTTGAGCCGGTGTTAATGTCCGCTCGCACAGACAGCCAGCTGCGTTAAGAAACGGACCCCACTCGCGCTCCACGTGAGGAGAGCGCCTCGTACTGTAATACAAAATTATTCCACCTATTACAGACGCCGTTAAAGTAAATGATCATCAGTCTTTTTGTGTTATGACGTTTATGCTTTTCACTCTGTAAGTGATCCTCGCTCGTATCCTTCCGTGTCCAGTCAACCGTGTGCTAGGGCTGAACGATATGGACAAAATTTCATATCTCGATATTCATGCCAGATATCTCGATATCAATACGATATGACTTCGGTTCGGTGAAAACCAAGCATTTTTCAGAAAAATAAAAACATCAGAAATCAAGAGTGCAGTTTTATTGATTAGAACTCACTGCCAGTCATCAACATTAACATAAAGTCACTCAATAATAAATAATAATCAAAATATTTTACTGTAGCTCCGCTTTAACGATAAATAACCAATGCAGTTAGAGTTAGAGTTCAGTACATGTTATTGATTGGACGCTGCAGCTGAACGGACTGTCACAACATCACTGCAGTTTCCTGACGGAGTGAAGACAGATTACAGATTAAACTCATGTTTCACTCCCAGGTTTCATATTTGATTTATTTTCTGTTTCAACAATTAAATATCTAAAAATGTTAACTTTCAATTTGATCAACAAAAGAACCAGAAACAACTTTCTTAATTTTTACTGCGCATGTGCAATCCCCCCATTTGTCCAATCCTTGTTTTTCAGTATCCTCCAACGAATAGGAAATAGAGAAAAGAGTTTTCCACTCGCTGTTTTAATTCCCAATTTCGATTTTCAAACACATCAATGAATTTTTTATTATCAAAACAAAAGATGGGGAACGGATTATTTTGGTTTATTTCTCTATTTTTATTTTGTAATTTAAAAAAAAAAAACGGATGGCTGCGAAATACACGTCGCAATTTTCACCAAGCACGACTTGCACAACACCTCGCTCTGGTCGACATCATCCTTTCTAAATCCAAAATACCTCCAAATAATGGAGGATGATTTATGTTTTGGCACAAAATTAGATTCTGCTCTGCCACCGGCCGCATTATCCGCCGCACTCATGTCTCCTTTCTTCCGTTTGGATTTCTCCGCTCTTCTCCGCTCTCCTGTGTGCGTCTCACGTCTCCCTCCCTCCCACCCTCCCACCCTCCTATGTTTGTCATTGGTTGGCTTCAGCTGTCGATCAACAGCAAGCATGAAATAAGCTTTGTGGTTGGCTGGCCGTAGTGGTGCGTTCAAGGGCAATCTTAAAAGTAATGTTTATGGAGACTGCTCGAGCTGTACAAGCAGGGCGAGCGGAAATATATCGTTTATATCGTTGCTTTTCCGTTATTAATGTCTTGAATGTTCATATCTCGATATAGATACGATAACGGTATATCGTTCAGCCCTACCGTGTGCTGGGAAAACTTGCAGATCATTGAATCACCAGACACGTTAAGTTTGATTTATGGTTCCGCGTTACACCAACGCAGAGCCTACGCCGTAGGGTACGCGGCGACGCGTACAGTACGGTGCGTGTCGCCCCGTACCCTACGGCGTAAATCTGCGTTGGTGTAACGCGGAACCATAAATCAGCCTTTACACACGGACACGGACACACTCAGACACACGCCCACCCGTGCAAAACCAGTGTTCAGTGCTTTGGATATTTCAGCTTAAATTTCAAAATGTTATATTAGTTCAATGAAGTTCATATTATTTATATTTATTATAGCTTGTTTGGTTTCTTCTGTTATCGGATACAGTTTGTCATGACATAAGTGAAAAATGCCTGATGCTTCATGGCAATATGTGTGTGTGGTGACAGAATAAATTAGACAGGCTAAGAGGATATTGGAAAAGAAAGGATATTGAAAAGCCTATTTGAGTTATTTATTTCTTAGTTATTTCACAATAATTATTTGTGAAATTATTTCACTAGTTATTTTACAGTCATATAATTCAGGAAACAGCGCAAACATTATTTTTAATAACACTAATCCACATCAATATCGGATCAAATCGAATCAAATGGTGATAATCGATTCTGAATCTTAAGAATCGGATCAATTCTTGACATTTTAATAGATACCCAGCCCTAGGAGGCAGTGAGGTACTGTGCAAAATTAAGTTGCTTACTGACTTTTCAGTAGGGCTGGGCGATTATACGATCTCGATTTGTGATCGCGATCAAATCAAGTTCGATCACGGTGATCAGCTGTGGGTATACTTTCTCGATCACGTGGAAAACATGCTGCAGCAAAGTGCACGACAACCAATCACAACCCGCTTTCCTGGCACCGCGCTGTCTGCATTAATGGATCATGCGCATGAGATGCCGCGGCAGTCGGTAAGGATCCAGACGGGAGACGTACGTAGCTCTGTGTTTTACGTTTATTCACCATTCCATGCATAATTCTGGTCCGTTCCTTAAAGCAGGGCTTTCCACAAGCGCCGGCCATATAGCAGACTACTCGATTAGGTCCAGCCGGCTACTTTAATGACGTTTATTTTTTTAGCCTATAAATATTATTTTTAGATTTTAATAAAATTAAATGTTTTTCTCATAGACTGACAATAATGTCAAACTGAACCGCACTCATTAAAGTTGTGATTCGCTCTGCCTGTACACAAATTACTGATCACCGGGAGAAACTCTGCGGCCCCGACATGGGTGTGTGTGTGCGTGCATGTGTGTGCGTGTGTGTGTGCGCGCTCAGCGGAGTGAATGTGTCGGAGGCAACAAGCAGAGCTCAGCATGATGATTTTTTTGACACCATAAAAACGGTACGTACTTATTACTCAGGCTATCCACTACAGAATTTAATCAGTTTAACCAGTTCGTATTAAAAAGAAAGCCTAACCGCGTTGCGACGCGCGCCGTACGGAGCGTACGGCCGCGTACCCTACGCCGTAGGCTCTGCGTTGGTGTAACGCGGGACCATAAATCAGCCTTAGTCCCTTTAGGCTAATACTGTGAGAAATAACCTCTCATAATAGCGGTACTACAGTTAATAAATGTAATATCTGCTGGCTACTGAGTCCCCTAAGTGGCGAGTGAGTTTTAACTCCTTAATTACCAACCAGCGTCAGAGTCACGCACAGTACAAAAACTGTGATGTTAGAGAGCCACCTTTTGGTCAATTTAAGCAACCGCATCGCCAGCTGCTTGACAGTGGCTCAACTCATATTAGTTTACTGGTTTTGTTGTTAAAAATGTCATTGCAATTTTATCTATGCAATTGTGAAAAAAAAAATGGCAAAATAAATGAAAAACTGTGAACAACCGCATGTTTTGGTTGGTTTACATTTTAAATGATCATGAAAATTTCTTTTGTCTGCTAAAACTACTTGAAACTTTTTTAAACTGCTTAAAACTACCTGTTTGTTGTGCCATTTTCTATATGGCTCTTGTTAAAACATGCTATTTGCTTTATTTGTTAGTAGAAAAAAAAACTAATCTCTGGTTTCTTTCTATTTTATTCCAGAAGGGAGGGGGGATCTTCTGATTTTAAAAATCGTGATTAAAAATCGAGATCGTTTAATATGGGAAAAAAAATCGTGATCACTTTTTTTGCCATATCGCCCAGCCCTACTTTTCAGTATTAGAAACAAAGCAGTGCACTGTCCTGGTTTATATAAAACATGTTATTAATGTTCATGCACTTTAATTTGTCCAGTTGTACAGTGTTTACATTTACAAGCCTAGCAGCAGTGAGGAAATATACAAATGCACTTTCTTGTATGAAGTTTTGGCATTGAATAAATGCATAACTACAGACGACAGACGAGGTATTTTTTCTTTTTCAGTCCCATATATCGTGATATATCGCTCTTACCGATATATCGAATATCGAAAATATCGTGATATTATCGATATCCTGGGCCACATATCGCCAAAGTATCGAATCGGGACTTACCCGTATCGTCCCACCCCTACCAGAAAGTACCAGTGGTCTTTCAAAAAAAAAAAAATTTTTAAATCAACATTACGCATTACACATTATTCATGTACAATAAATGTAAAATATAGTGCATCCACCTGAAACAACATACTGTGCCATGCGACACCATCCATGCAAGAGTACAAAGTGGTCAGATGGCAGTCGGGGTAGCAGCAGACAGCTCAGATGAACAGGAAATTCACATTCAAGACAATATCACATGCCTGTTTCACCGCCCGAGAGAATACAATAATGAATAACCGGCTCATCAGAAAGACATCTCTTCAGATCCACAGAACACATCAGACAAAACAGGTTTTAATCAAGTCAAACAGCCATCAGTTTCATGTCCAACTTGTCCCAATTCCAGTCAGGATTACCGTATTTCCGCACTACAAGGCACACTTAAATTCATTAATTTTTCCTCCGAAAAATCCACAGTGTGTCCTATAATCAGGTGTGCATTACGTATGAATTTTGTTGTGCTTACTGGCCTCAAACCAACTTTATGTGGAACACCGCACTCAAATCTGTCCAAATGTTTCAGTGAGACTTTGGTAGCGACGAAGCCGCTCCGCGTGATTGGTTGTCAGACTAGTCAGCTGATATAAGGACGTTGCATTAAAGTCGATCCTTGGTTGGATACGGGTTGCAACGTCAGACAACGTTAGACAATTTTACCTTACTATAATTGGACGTCACTCCAACTAGGCCCGTGTTGAAAAAAAAAAATCGATTTTCTTATTCTAAATCGAATCTCATATTAATTCCTAAAAATCGATTCATACGTCTAATGATCGATTTTTTTTCATCATTACATTACAAATTTTTGGTATTTTTTTGTTTATGCCCAAAAAAGGAATGTTTTGTTGGACACCAGAATAACTAATATGTTTTTTTTTTTGTTTTTTTTTTACCTCCGTTTGCTGCCCTGGATCTGTTTGGTAATTCTGCTACACGATGTTTCTGAAAGCAGTTCTATCAACATTCTGGGAGCTGATTGGTCCTTACAGCATCATTAGCGGCAATACTTGCTGTTGAATCTCAATACTAGTATTCATACGTTGCATAACTACAGTCATATAATTCAGGTAACAGCTCAAAAAACATTTTTAATAACACTAACCCAAATCGATATCGGAATCGAATCAAATCAAATCGTGATAATCGATTCTGAATCATATGAATCAGAATCGAATCGATTCTTGACATTTGAATCGATCCCCGGCCCTAACTCCGTTAGGTTTTTATCATAAATCCAATTTTCAAACCTACATCAAAATCCAGTTATAATGGAATGTTAGCGGACAACTGAATTAACTTAGTGTGAGGTTGGACCTACGTTGTATTCTATCACTGGCAACGATTAACCAATCAGAGAGCAGGACGCAGTACGACGCTACTTTCTCCACTTTTTATTCGTGGATTTGTGGAAGACGAATGATTTAAAATGTGAGTGTATTTATCTGTATTAGTTACAACTGAACGATATTCTGAGTTATTGTGAACGAGTTGAATAAAGTTCAACCTACCAGACTGTTTTGTTTGGCTTTATATACGTTTTATCATGACCCTTATAGCCCGGTGCCTAATGTATAAAAGTAGACCCGATCATTGATGACGCGCCTTATGGCCCCATACATACGGTACCGTTTTAGGTTCCAAACACGTTCACATTGATTTTTTTTCCTCTCCAGCATTAGGAGGACAACACTTGTAAGCTCCACTACATTACAGACACTGAACTGTTCTGCAGTTGTGTGCATCACGCTTCTCCTAACTCTACTCTTACCTTTCACATGCAAACACATCCAGCAAACCAACATGGTCTGTTAATATTTACCAGTTCTCCTGCAGACTTGCTCCCAGCTCATAATAAAAACAAATTATCAGCAAACTGTAGGTAGACATACATACATACACACAGACTGGCATAGCATCAAAGATATTACATACTTAAAGACAATTCCCACCTAAACCACATCCTGTTCAAGCTCTGCGCAAGAGCCTGCTGCCATAGTACCAGCTTTCAGGCAAGTTTGTTTCACCTTGCTATAATACTACTAAATGTATCCTCCACACTAAACAAAAAAGAAAAATGGCTTGTTACTTTTTTTTTATCCCACAGAGGGTCACAAAGGTAAATCTGTAATTGTGCTATAAAATATGTTACTCAATGAAAGATAACATTTTTACATCGGGTTCTCTCTCTTACAATCATTGCTTCATAAAATAAATGGTATCTTGGAGAACTTTGACGATACGGAAACACAGCGTTGCATATTCAGACATAAATATCATATGGGGGAAACTTTTCCTCACTTGGAGCAGCTGGAAAATATGTTAACGTATGCATAAGTGGCTTTTAGGAGCATTCCTGTTCCGCAATCTATAGTTGTATTTCCATAACCCGTAAATCTGTGCAAAACCCAAATATCGAAAAAGAAAAACCTCTAATGGAATATAATTCTCAAAAAAAAAAACTCCCTAGCATCACAAAAACCTTTTTACATTTTCACGAGGTGGTTTTTTTTAGGCATTTAAATAATTTAGTATATCACAAAAATGTAATGGAAACACCTCTGGTGGATTTGCAGGTCTCTGGCACCACTGCATGTGATGTAGCTGCTCAATCTAGTCATCCAAACCAGATTTATTTCATACAAATGACTTTTGGTATTTTTTGTTTACGCGCAAAAAAGGAATGTTTTGTTGGACACCAGAATAACTAGTGCCATGTTTTTGCCGTTAAATATGTTTAAAAGTATGAAAACATTAAGGTTTTCAGGTATAATTGCATAAATGGCCTATTTGTCATTACTTTATATACTTTCTTGGAGTTACATTTGCATAAAATGCCAAAAACCAAATCCTCAAAAATTAAAAACCGAAAAACAAAAGTTATGTTTCATCTTACTGATTTTATTTCTCCTTGTAATAATTAAACTATACAGTCTGATCCCAATTTTGTGAAAGACAGAGTTATAATTTCAAGAACTTTCAAGCACTTTTCGGGCCTTGAAAACATCACATTGAAATTCAAGCACTTTCAAGGATGTCAAGCACCCGTAGGAATCCTGTGCATAAATACACAGTCATAATACATAAAACAGCTCAAAACACAGTTTTAATAACTAAAAAAACAGTTTTAATAACACTAACCCAAATCAAACCAGATTCTGAATCTTAAGAATCGGAATCAAATCGATTCTTGACATTTGAATGGATCCCCAGCCCTAATAGTAAAATGTGCACCCCAAGACAACAGGTGGAATTAAACCAAAAACACACGCTGAACAACAGTCCCTAGGCTTTAGCAGGTCACTGAAAGGCCACATACCACCAAAGCAGCAGGAGCAGACACTGACTCCCCTGTGCCAATGAAAGTCAAAACACTGAGGAATGTGAGAATGATTCAAAAATCTGTGTGAATGCTGGGGCGCCGGGACCAAATAACACATTAAGTGCCCAAAAGGGACAAGAGAAAAAGCTAATAGGAAACCGGCGTTTTACGCATATCACAGCATGCAACAAAAGAAATCTTCACACATATACCAACGACAGGTGTGAGTGTCACAAAGCTAAATTAAAGCTAGGGTCTACGATCTTGAGTTTAAAAAAAAAAAAAAAAAAAAAAGATACCTACTCCCCACACAAACTAACCTTATAAATGATTTTGATAAAAATGTACAATATGTAAAATCGTAGACCCTAGCTTTAAGCCATAGCTTCACTTCTAAAGCAACTCAATCTGTGACACTTCAAGTAAAACACAGTAATCCCTCGCTATAACGCGGTTCACCTTTCACGTCTTGCTGCTTCACGGATTTGCATTGTTTTCTGCATTCTGATTGGCTAAATCGAGGGTGTCCAAAGTCGGTCCTCGAGGGCCGGTGTCCTGCATGTTTTAGATGTGTCCCTTTTTTTAATCAAACCGTGATACAAGGAGCTTGGTCATCAACAGAACTATCCAGGCTTTGATGACAAGGTGTTGACGATTGTTAACTAGAATCAAGTGTGTTGATGCAGGGAAACAACTAAAACATGCAGGACTGCGGCCCTCGAGGACCGACTTTGGACATCCCTGGGCTAAATAGTCTCCCCGCTTCTTCACTTCCTGTGTCCATAACGTTGGTTGCTTAGCAACAATACTGAGAACAGCCAATGAGCTTCAGCAGCAGCTCAAGAACGGGAGCCATTTGCCACTTTTGCACTAGTATCGGTTGAGCCCGGCTCCGCTCAGCGCGGTACGGCACGGTTCCACCCGTGTGTTTTCGCATTGCCAGGGGAGAAGCGGGCAGGTTTGGGTGAAGCTGCTGTGACGTACTCGATTGCGCAACCGCTTTGTTCATGTCGCGCTGATGAGAAATCAGCTGGAGCCGGGAGCGGCTGAGAGTAAAACAGCCCGTCTACATCCCTTTTTAAATTTTTTCTCCTCAGCCACCAGGTTTATGAACATCTGCACCTCAGAGTTGGATCACCAAACAGACGTTTTGCGCTTTATAATAAAATCGCCGCGAGCCGCGAGTCGCCTCGCTCTGACTCCCGCTTCCTGATTCAAACGTCTGACGGCCCCGCCCCCCCGACCAATCAGAGGCGCGGAGGGTGGTGACGGCCCCGCCCCCCGACCAATCGGTGGCGAGGAGGGTGGTGACATCAGAAATAGTCCCTTCTCAGCCCGCAAAGAACCTGGCTGAAATGGTTACAGAAAAAAGTATCGACTTGGAGCGGCTTTACCCGTCTCAGCCCTAGTGCGAAAGCGCAAAATGGGGCCATAGCGGGTAGAACCGGGGAGAAGTGAGACTAATGCAAAAGCGCCATTTGATGAATAGTTCATTACAGTCTCAGATATAATCCATGGTGTCGGTTTATAAGAATCTTTTTGCCCAGATGAAAAAACGAGCGACAACAACGGCCCAGAACTATGTTCTTCTCTTGAAAAACCATGAAAACCAGTCTTGTGCACACATTACAAAACAACTACGGCTTTGTAATGACAACCCAAGGTGACAAAGTTATCTCTGCTGCTGCATCACAAACAATCGATGCAGTAGTAAAGACAGATGATTGAATGATGTGTACATGACTTGGCTGTTAGTTTTGTTGGGCTTTTTGCGACTGAACCACAACCCTAACCTGACCAGTCAGAGTCATCTTAAACTTTGTCACATTTTAAGAAGAACTCCATCTAGGTCGATTTGACAGAAGTTTAAATGCATTTTTAAAGTATTGCAGGCAATTACAGTTTTTTGGAGTTTTTTTTTTTTTAAACAACTCAGAACATTCCTCTTATAATTAATGCCATACACCTCCCATGCTTGAAATGGACATTGGTTAGCACATGAAAACCAATCACCAACCAAACTGTGTGGTGATCTGGTGCCGTGTGGCATCACATCACCACAGTTTCTGCAAGGAAGGAGAACCTCACTAATGGCGCTTTTCCACTAGTACCTACTCAGCCCGACTCGACTTTGCGCTTCTCAACTAGGGGTTGAGTAAATACTTTTTTTTGTAACTACTTTGCTGAGGTTCTAAGCGGCTGAGTCGGGCTGCATCTGACGTCATCACACTGGTTCATTTTATTCAACCAGCAATGGCAGCAAAAGTCTGTTTCATGATCCAACTCTGAGGTGCAGATTTTCATAAACCTGGTGGCCGAGGAGAGAATTAAAAAGATGTAGACGGGCGATAAGGAACGACCAGATCTACCAGGACTTTTCATCAGCGCCGAGACAAACAAACAAGCGTAGCCGCTTGAAGCTTCTTTCACTCTCATTTTTCAACTTGATATCGAACACAAGCCACAGACCCAAGGCAAGGCAAATTTATTTATATAGCACATTTCATGTGCTATATAATGTGCTCAATGTGCTCACCCAGCAGCACATCTATCATCTCCTCCAGGTTCTACATCTTTAGTGTTGTCTTCTTCGTTTAGATACACAATCAAATACTTCACACTGGGTATTGAAAAGAAACGAGGGCAAGGTGAGTGGAGTCGGGCTGAGTAGGTAATAGTGGAAAAGCGCCATATGTGACCTTTAATGGTTAACCACCATAAAACCAGCTCCGTACACCCATAGACATATTTACGTAGACGTCTCATGACATGCTGGAACGTAATCCAGCGTCGCCGCCATATTGGATGGGTCTCCTCACTCCAGGCTAAATTAACTACACTGGAGTTACAGGGTTACAGTTACAGCCAGCACACGCAAGAAGCTGCAAAACAGTTCTTTTTCAAGGGTTTTAGCTCCCGAGCCCCAGTTGCAAGCCTAACAGGGTAGTATAAGACCCTGGAATGACCTGGATTTATTTTTATAGATATATTTATTGAGGGCAATAAGAAAAAAAAAATCAAACTTGTTTCTTTATTAAAATATAAAATTAATTAATTTATACATTTATCAATATGCCATACCATATGTCTTTGTTAAAGAGCATAATAAAAAGTCTTTCAGCATAAAAATGCGTATTTTTAATGTGTGACAGCGTCCTATATCATAACTAAATCTCTGCCGTTTGTAACAAACCAAACCGTGTGAAAATTGTTTTTCCCTCAAATGTATTTCCTTTATGAATATAAATCTTTTCTTGTTTCTTCATTTCAGAAAGTATTTTAGGGGAACCAGGAAATTAAATTTCACTGTTGTCGTTTTGTCCCATTTTTCTCCAGCACACTTTTTTCTGTCGATATTTTCTGTATTTAGGACAGATCAGGACTCCAGGCAAGCCAGACTCCATTAGGGATGCAAATTATCTATTATTTCATTAATTGACAGTTGATAACCTTATCGATCGATCATCGATTAGTTGATAAGCAGCGTTTTTCCCCCATCTGAGATACAATTTTAAATGTATGACATTTTAATGTATTCCTTAATCAAATATTTATTTGATACAAAATTAACAAAAAGACATTTTTTGTACCTAAAGGGATATAATATAAAGTGCACTTCAAGGCTATTAGTAGTAGCAGCAGCCATAATAGTGTCATTTGTGTCAAGCTAATTTTAAGTTCTAGTTACGTTTTAAGTTAGAGTTTTGGCAGTGTTCAAAATAAAATTATGAGACCTGCTGTATTGGAGCACATTTTCTTTTAGGTAAAACTGTAGCGGGGACAGATGTTTAGAGAAACCTATGTATGTACCGGGTGAAGGCTGATTTATGGTTCCGCGTTACAACTAGGCATGGGGCGATATACGATATTATCGCATATCGCGATAAAAAACGGCCGCGATAACGTTATCGTGGGGTACTGTAATTATCGCCGAATTTTATTTATTTATTTTTTTTTGGTCACACAAGGCTACCAGCCAGGTAGAAGCCAGTGTTATTTTTTTCATGTATTTTATTAATATTATTTATTATTATTATTTATTTAATATTTTTTCAGAGAGTAGTACAATCCGTGTGCATTTGACTACTGTGGCACTTTATTTTCACTCAATCTTTGTGTTGGCCATGCAGCTTTTGTTTTGTATACTACAGAGTAGGGTTGCACGGTATACCGGTACCAGTATAGTACTGCGGTACTAGAGTTTTGAAAACGGTACTATACCAGCATTTAAAAACAAACGGTACTTTTATATATTTTTTCTATGCAAACGAATTGGTAAATTGGAGCCTGTCTCTTTAAGCACGGCGAGCTCAGCGAGTGTGACGTAGTTGCAGAAGCAGAGCCGCCTCCCCCTCCCACTCGCATGCGGAGGAGAGAGAAACGAGAAGTTGCGTGTTATTAGACAGACAGAGCGGGTTGAAATAAAATTGAAATAAAAAGAGATGGCAGCTGCAGAAAAGCCCGTACTTTTGGACAAAATGCGGGCCCGAAGTACGGTGTGGAAATATTTCGGGTTCAAACCGAGCGATAAGGGTGAACCACTGAACCAGACGCACCGCAGTGCAAGCGCTGCTACAACGCGTGTCTCGCAAAAGGAGGCAACACTTCAAACTTGTCCAAACGTTTAAAGGAAAACCACGCGGATTTGTTCCACGACTTCAGTCAAGAATGATAGGTGATAACTTTGTTCACCAGTTCACTGCACTGTCATGTCAATGAAAGAGGCACAGAGCCTCTCCCAGCCCGTAGTAAACCTACAGTAGCCTATACAGAGAGTTAAAACATGTCCATGGTTAATAAATGCAATTTTTAAAATATAAAAAAAAATAAATTACATTCTTAAAATATTTAAATAAATTCCACAGACTAGAATATAACTTTAATATATTTTTTATATTTTAATATTATTTAATGTTTCATATATATTATAAACCATTAAGGCAATGAATTATATTAATTAATATTATATATTAAAACACACTTTTGTAAAACATTCCATTAGCCTACAATATCTAATCCTATCCTAGAGGACTGTCTCAGAAAATTAGAATATTGTGATAAAGTTCTTTATTTTCTGTAATGCAATTACAAAAACAAAAATGTCATACATTCTGGATTCATTACAAATCAACTGAAATATTACAAGCCTTTTATTATTTTAATATTGCTGATCATGGTTTACAGTTTAAGATTAAGATTCCCAGAATATTCAAATTTTTTGAGATAGGATATTTGAGTTTTCTTAAGCTGTAAGTCATGATCAGCAATATTAAAATAATAAAAGGCTTGCAATATTTCAGTTGATTTGTAATGAATCCAGAATGTATGACATTTTTGTTTTTGTAATTGCATTACAGAAAATCACAATATTCTGAGACAGTCCTGTAGATAATAGAATGATCCTCAATTTATTTTTCAAGTTATGCCCATTTAATGTTTCATGTGGCCTATAGTTTCAAAACACAAACCTTTTGAACAATGAGAACAAGTAAAATAAAGCAATGGAATTCAAATTAAAATGACCATGTTAATTAAAATACTGTACCCCCTCCCTCCCCCAATTACAGAAGTCCAGTGCTCCTGGCTCAGAGAGGGTGACACCACCCACTCAGAAGCAGGAGTTTTTGCTGCTACAGTATTTTATTTAACATCGTGACTTTAATTTGAATGGCATTGCTTTATTTTACTTGTTCACACTGTTCTAAAGGTTTGAACATTTTAATATCCCATGCCAATTATCTATTTTATTTATTGTTGTTATTGTTCCCAAAGTCTGCTTTAAAATAAAGGAAAATATTGACATTGAGAGAGTTCCACCTTTTTACAAAAAGTATCGAAAAGTATCGAAATACATATTGGTATCGGTATCGAAACAGAAATTTGGTATCGTGACAACCCTACTACAGAGCAGTGCCTTTATTTTATAATTTTTCCAGAGAGCCGTACTAAGTAGCAGGCAGCCAGCCACTGTTAAAGTTTCATAGAGTAATACAATCAGTGTGCATTTGGCTCTACTTTGTCACTTTATTTCTATTTGTCACTTATTTCTTTCGACTCTCAGGGAAGTATTTTCTTACAAAAAAAGAAAGTTCAAATAAGTACCGGTACTATAGTTTACACTTTGTAATGCATAACATTTACAGTACACTATTTGTTCTCTACCTCAAGTGTCACTGTGTTGAGAATGATTTGAGAATAAATGTTCTGAAGGAACCAGTGGATCCACGGTTAGGGTTTTTCCTTGCATTTTAAGAATTTTATAAGCGACACGCTAATATCGTGATAATATCGTAATCGTGATATTTTTGTCCACTAATATCGTGATATGAAATTTTCATATCGTCCCATGCCTAGTTACAACAACGCAGAGCCTACGCCGTAGGCTACGGCGTAGGCTCTGCGTCGATTTAAGGCGGAACCATAATTCAGGCTTTAGGGGAGCATATCGGAGAACAACCAGAAGAATATAGAGTGGATTAAAAATAAAAGTTAAGCACTGAGCTACATGTGTCTCCCGTCTAGGCCATTGCAGACTCATTGCCTGAGCATGTTACTAACCACCAAACATATCCGCCGTCTCTTTCTTCTAACTTTATGTGCGCGGCGCAGCGCCTTGTGTCGCATTTGATGTGGTCCGGGCGTAATACCGGCTGGTGAAATTAAACGAAAAAAATAAATAAATGAATAGATTAATTGTAATCGTTAATTTTAATCGGGTAATTTCATAACGGCAATTAATCGAAAATCGATTAATTGTTAACATCCCTAGTCTCCATACTCTTCTTCCAAAAGCTGGGCATACACTGTGCGATATTTTAAATCGTATGAGACTGCCCCATCTCACACTGCACGACTAGATTGCGGAGTTCAAAAGTTCACATCCCACGATTTATGGTCTCACACTGTACGAGCCCATGCTGGGCTCGCATTTAAACTTCTGCGACCCGTCTGCTCACACTATACGATCATAATCCTCCCGTCGGACCTCTGTGTACTGGAACTCGAGGCCGGTTTTGGGGCAGGGGTGGGCTGTTCCCACACCCAAACGTACGTCCTGCCCACCCGATCAAAGGTTATGGGGATCCTTTATTTTTTTATAATTTTATATATATATATATATATATATATATATATAAAAAATCCCAAAATATCTGTACCGTTTCTGATTGGGTGGGCACTGCGCATCATTTTTAGACACAACGAAGAACGCATACCGCAAAAGTTGTGTCTCGGCGGAGGGACCCGGCGTCCCAGCAAAATGAGAAGAGAAAAAAGAGGTTTTCCGAACAGCAGACAGCGCACACACTGAAGGCTGATTTATGGTTCCGCGTTACACCAACGCAGAGCCTACGGCATAGGGTACGCCGTAAGGCTGATTTATGGTTCTGCGTTACACCAACGCAGAGCCTACGGCGTAGGGTATGCGGCGACCCGCCCCGTACGTGGAAATGCTCTTTTTTTGCTATTAAAACATGATTTGTAATGTGAATTTGCAACACTTAAACTACAAATAATAGTTTTTGACGTAACATCAGAGATTGCGCATGCTCTCTGCGAAAGGATGAGGCAAATCGGGTCGCAGCACTGCTTCAACTGTGTGATTCCTTCACGAGGAGCGACCAGGATTTCAAACATGCTTGATTTTCTTGCGACCTCACGATTCCTGATCGGGAGCTCGTCGTGAGGTGTTAATCTCTCGTCGTTACCCCACGTACACTGCACGAGGCACGAGCAACGATTGGGTCAAAATCGGGCTCGATCAAAAAAAAGTCGCACGACTGGAAAATCGGCTCAAAACGAGCCGATAATCGCACAGTGTATGCCCGGCTTAAGTCGTGTGTTTATGTGCAGAATGTAGTTTTAACATTTTTTTGTTGAAAAATACATGCACACCCGTGGAAAAGATGGTCTCCAAGTCAGCATACATTGTTCTAAAATACCAATATACTTTTGTCAAGACACAACTGTGAATAACCTTTTCTAAGGGCACTAAGGTCATAGATCCTGGCGTTTGCACTTGTTGCTGTAATCTGGATGGCCCTTTAGTCTTTGTCCCAGAATACACAGCACCCCCTTTTCTTCCAAAAAAAGATCTAGAGTACTGATGTGTTTTGCAGTTTTTAGATTGGTGATAACAGGTGTCCAGTTTAGGCTTTCGCTTTTGCCTGAAGATTCTTCCTCTAGCTGCCTTAGTCCTCTCTAAGACCAAGAGAGTGGACCATAAAACTCCAGTTCTTAGATCTTCACACTGGCTTCCTCTCTGTCACAGATTAGATTTTAAAATCCTGCTGTTGGTTTATAAATCTTTGAATGGTCTAGAGCCGAAATACATCTCAGATCTCCTGGTCCATTAGGAACCAACCAGAACCCTCAGGTAATCAGAGCCACGCCTACTTTCTGTACCCAGAGTTAGAACCAAACACTGCAAGGCAGTGCTTAACATTTATGCTCTTCACCTAACAAACAAACTCCCAGAATGCATCAGGGCTGCCGAAACTCTCACTTGCTCTAAGTCAAGGTTGAAAACTTTTTTATTTACTGCTGTATTTCAGTAATCCCCCACAATGCACTGCAACCTTTATTTCTTGCATCTCATTTGTTTTATTTTTAACTTTCATCTGTCTTTAGTTCTGTTAAGTCTCTTACTTTTTAATACATTTTTTTATTATTTTTCATGTAAAACACTTTGAATTGTCTTGCACATGAAAAGCAGTGCTATACAAATAAATATGCGTTGCTAGAATGATTTTACGCATCTTTGTTAAAATGCTATGTTTAATATCACAAGAATTTATTGACACTTTGGAGATACTCTGCCCATCTAATTTGTGAAAAGCCCTTTTCACACAATAATCACATTATATCTGCAGCATCTGTCTGTAGCTACTCCTCTTCCCAATTGCAAATAGACAGCCCTAACCACGTCAGTTACTTACAGCATGTCGGCTTTTGCCCCTTTTGCACTAGTACCACCTCGGCTCGGTTCTACCCGTTTTGCCCTTTTGCACTAGGGCTGAGACGGGTAGAGCCGCTCCAAGCCGATACTTTTTTCTGTAACCATTTCAGCGAGGTTCTATACGGGGCTGAGCAGGGACTATTTCCGACGTCACCACCCTCCGCGCCAGTGATTGGTCGGGGGGCGAGGAGGTCACCACCCTCCGCGCCTCTGATTGGTCGGGGGCGGGGCCGTCAGACGTTTGAATCAGGAAGCAGCAGTCAGAGCGAGAGCGACCCGCGGCTCGCAGCGATTTTATTATAAAGCGCAAAACGTCTGTTTGGTGATCCAACTCTGAGGTGCAGATGTTCATAAACCTGGTGGCTGTCGAGAAAATTAAAAAAGGGATGTAGACGGGCTGTTTTACTCTCAGCCGCTCGCGGTTCCAGCTGATTTCTGATCAGCGCCGACATGAACAAAGCGGTTGCGCAATCGAGTACGTCACAGCAGCTTCACCCCAACCTGCCCACTTCTCCCCTGGCTGTGGAAAAACAAACGGGTAGAGGCGGGTAAAGGCGTGACGAGCCGAGTCGGGCCGAGTAAGTCCTAGTGCAAAAGTGCCAATTTGAGGAATCCTTTTTTTCCCCAACTATTTCTCAAGGCAGATCAAAGGGTGTACTGAAAATGCCCCAGCATTCTACTCTGGAGTCCATCACAAACAAAACTAATCAACTGACAATCAACTGAAAACTCCTACTTTGCAAGCTCTGTGCGAGTGGCGTAAGGCTCAGCCAATCATGCATACTATACTAGACTGTACCATGTCATAATTAGTCACCAGTAGATATAACCACATATAATATTGTTTTTCATTCAGCTCCTTTCTACCAATACATTGGCCTTGTACCAACCGACTGGAAAAAAATGGTCTTTTATTTGAAAGACACAAAATACAAAACAATGCTGTGCATTTGCCCTATTGTTACAGTTTGTAATGCTGACAAGTGTTTAAGTTTTAAAGAGAAAGCCAGGCCAACCATTTTCCACAAACTGAACTAAAAGGAAATGTCAGGTTTGCATTATGCATCTTCAGTTTCATACAAGTACAAATATTTAGCCACAAACTGAATAGTTTCTCTCATGTATGATTTGACTTTTTTAATCCAGAAATTTAACAACTAAAATTAAATAAATAAAAGTAAATAAATACATACAATTTTACATCATAAAAAAGATTGATTCATGCTCACCTTATAAGTGTAAGAGGAGATTTATTTTTGTGAAGAAGGTTATTTTGGTAATTCAGGGTTCATTATTTTATAAATATATTCTTTATATTCTGATGTAAATCAGGGACTATAATGACACTAGTCAGTTTATCTTGGTACGCGCAGCAGGGTTGTAGTGATTAGTCTGTTTTAGATTGGGCAGAGTGATACGCCACAGTACAGCACTAGGTGCTGTGTTGATGTTCTAAAATCCTACACTGTTGAGGGACATTAAAGTACACTGGAACTCAGCAGAAGTTGTCCCCGTGTTTATCCTACTCACCACCCCAATTTAATTTAATAAGGTACGGCTAAATTCTACACCAGACTTAAAAGTTCAGAGCTCAAAACCCTGCAAGAGTCCTGTGATCGGGACCGCAAAACGGTACTAGTTTCTTCTGAGTGGAGTAAGATTTTGGTCCGCGGGTCGAGGCCGGTCGGCACGCGTTTCTAGTCAACACAATAGATTAATATTAATAACCCAATATTGTGATACAGTTTGGCACCTCCACGACACTTATCGTGACGTTTTTGTATCGCAAAATTTCGTGGCACGATATATTGTTACACCCCTAGTGTATCGTTACACCCCTACAATCCAGAGTAGGGCTGCACAATATATCAAAACTGTATCGTTATCCCAAACACCAAAAAATATTGCAATAAATTTTACTCTATTATTTCTATATGGCATACACACACACACACACTTTTTTTTTTAATTCAATGTGGCCCGGGTCAACCACAATTGTGATTGGTCGATTCTTTAACTCAATTTAATCGCAAGGAAAGTAGCAAAATGGTAAATGGCTTACACTTATATAGCGTTTTCCAGCTGTACTCCTACAGCCCCAAAGCGCATTACACTGCAGACATTCACATGCACACATTCACACAGCGGTTGTCGGCGGAGCTGCCACACAACGGCGCTGGCCTGACAACCGGGAGCAACCGGGGGATTCAGTGTCTTGCCCAAGGACACTTTGGTGGACACACACAGGAGGAACTAGGGTTGGAACCAGTGACCTTCGGGTTCATGGGTGTGAGAGAACTCCAGACAGCTGCTCTGAGTTGAGAGCTCAGCGCAGAGAACTCAATAATGATATATAAATAATATCATTATTGCACATTTCAGCTACGATACTGCATACCGCACAGTTTCCTAATATCATGCAGCTCTAATCCTGAGTTAACTCAACTTTAATGTAATGCACGCTTTGTAGAAGCCTTTTTTTTTAGCTAAAGAGAATATCTCATTTGGTGGAAGACTGTCTTGACATAAATGTGCTCTTTTTCACAAATGTAAAATTCTCAAACACTCTTACAAAATCTGATTTCTGATCAGCGCCGACATAAACAAAGCGGTTGCGCAATCGAGTACGTCACAGCAGCTTCACCCCACTTCTCACCTGGCTGTGGAAAAACAAACGGGGACAAAACGGGTGGAGGCGGGTAGAGGCGTGACAAGCCGTGTCGGGCCAAGTAAGTACTAATGCAAAAGTACCATTAGGTAGAGCACTGGGTGATAAAGAAAAAAAAAAGTCAGAGAAAGAAAAGGAGGGCACAGCAAAGCCGCTAACTCAGCTGAACGTAACAGAGACCTATAAACGACAGCAAAATAAAGAAATACATCACCAGATAATGGATTCATATGCTGATTCATATCATCAGCTGTTTTTCATTGTAGAAGACATCGGGTTTAAACGCATCTAGGGCTGAAACAATTCCTCGAATAATTTGAGTAATTCGATTACAAAAAATGATGGAGGAATTTTCTCTGCCTCGAGGAATCATTAAATTTTGCAGCTCAAAGCAGGTATTTACCCGGACTACATTTAATGCGGCACAACGCGCTGACGCCGGGCACGAGAAGAAAGAGGCGGCAGATATGTTTGGTTTTAGTAACATGCCATGCTCAGGCATAGAGATTATATATATATATATATATATATATATATATATATATATATTATATATATATACACACAGTGGTGGACAGTAACAGAGTAAATTTAGTTGAGTACTGTACTTAAGTACATATCCAGAGGATTTGTACTTCACTTGAGTATTAGATTTCTTTGGTACTTATTACTCTTACTTGAATACATTTCCAAGACAAATATTTTTACTTTTACTCGAGTAAATTTCTAGGAAGGCTGAAAAGTACTCGTTACTTTCAGGTCTGCTCTTTTTTCTTCTTCCCTAAAATCCTATTGGACACAAGCTGTTTTTGTCAAAGGAGGAGACCTATCACAGTGCACCCTCTCCACTGGGATGTACATAAAGCGGAAATACGTCAAGCCTCCTCAAAACGATACCGCCAGTAGCCTGCGTTTGTCAAGACAGAGCCGCAACAAGTCAAGACATAGCCGCAACAATGGCTACGCCTGTGTCAGGCGAAGAAAGACAATCCGCTGAGTCTGATAATGAGCCGGACTCGGAGCATGGACTTTCACAAAATCCTTGGCCGTATCTTAACTCAATGTTTGAGTTCGACCGAGTAAAAAACGAGGCTGGTTTCAAAGAGTTAATTCTCAGAAACAAGAGTTAAAAGATCCTTAAATTAATTTAGAAAAAATATAGTAATTTACTGATGTGGAAAATAAGAAATTTACTCTTACTCTTACTTAAAGTAAATTTAAAAGAATTTACTTTTGGATACTTAAGTACCTTTAAAAGCAAGTACTTTTCTACTCTTACTCGAGAAATATTTTGACTGAGCTACTTTTACTTGTAACGGAGTAAATTTTGACCAGTAGTATTTGTACTCTTACTCAAATACTGGGGTCGACATCTGCAATGGCCCAGACGGGAGACACATGTAGCTCAGTGTAGGGCTGCAGCTATCGAATATTTTAGTAATCGAGTATTCTACTGAAAATTCCATCGATTAATCGAGTAATCGGATAAAACATATATTTGTTTAGTTAAAGAGCAATTATAAATATACATAAGATGTTAGATGTTAATTGACATCAAGACTAAATTATTTAATACAGTAGGTTCATGGCTGTGCATTTAAAAACCCTGAACTTACACCAGTCGACCAAATTCACTGCCTTCACTCAAAGTTTTAAGTTAGAGTTTTGATAGTGTTCAAAATTAAATTATGAGACCTGCTGTATTGGAGCACATTAGGCACCAGTGCTGCTTGTTTTATCCATGAATGACTACAGAGTAGGGGTGGGCGATATGACCTAAAATTAATATCACGGTATTTTTCATCTTTTGAACGGTGACGGTATAATATCACGGTATTGCAGCCCTAGTTTGAACGCATTGTTAGCTTCTTGGTACGCGCAGCAGGGTTGTAATTATTTCACTGATGAATGTCCGCCAGAGTTATACCAGACTATATACAGTCACATCCAAACCTCATGCAGGACGACAGTCGTGTCAGTCGCTTCACGAGTGACATCTGGAGTTCTAGTGTGAAGAGTTTCACTCACAAGAGTTTCCTCACACGCCGTGGATGCTATCGCTAAAGCTCCTGCAAAGTTTTCATAATTAATTTTCTATTTTAAGATTGAATTCCTTTTTACAAAGGAAAACTAAGGTTTATAGTTTACAACTTGTATAAACTCTAAGAGAGACATGTCTGCTGTTGTCTGTGTTGGTGTACTGCACATGTTGTGTTGTACATATTTATTACCACAGGAAAGCTTAAGCTAGTAAGCTACACTTACTCTTTTTAAGTCGTCTCTAGGGTGAAATAGAGGGTGAAATATTGAATATTGCCTCAGCCTGCGATAAAACAGTCAATTCATGATACTTTCTCATCTCCTAATTTTGATACCTAATAATACAATGTCAGTGTTGTGTACACGAGACAACACTATTGAAGAGTTTATGGATTTCATGCTGTGATACTGCTTTTAGAGATCGGTTATCGGTGATCGGCCCTCAAAATCCTGATCGGTGCATCTCTACTCAACCTAGTTTCTTTTCCATAACAATCCAGCACCCAGATCAATGTAGAACCTGGAGGAGATGATAGATGTGCTGCTGGATCTGTGGCTTGTGTTCAATATCAAGTTAAAAAATGAGAGTGAGAGAAGCTTCAAGCAGCAACGCTTTTTTTGTTTGTTTGTTTGTGTCGGCGCTGCTGAAAAGTCAGCTGGAGCCGTGAGCAGCTATGAAGAGACAGAGCTCCTGGTAGATCTGGTCGTTCCTTATCGGCCGTCTAGGTTTATGAACATCTGCACCTCAGAGTTGGATCACCAAACAGACTTTTGTACTGCCATTGCTGGTCGAATAAAATGAACAAGAATCCGTCAGAGTCTCTCTTTCTCTGATTTCCACATCCTGACTCAGACGTCTGACTCCAACCCCCCGACCAATCGGTGTCCTGTAGTGTGATGACGTCAGATAGACAAGTTTTTGAGCCGTTTCCGCTCTACTTCCTGAAGTACTCCCGTTGATGCAATCTACTTCCGTTCTGGCGGACTAGTTCTGTATTGCTAGCTAGCACTGGCGTTGTGCCGAGTGCCGACATAGCACTGACAAAGAGGATATAGCAATTACATGGATATTTCAAAGAAGAAAAGTGGTTGGGGAACGACATGTGCGGTGGTTGGTTGTAAGAACTGGAGAAAGCACCTGAACGAGTGGTCAGATAGAGAGTGCTACGACCACAAACCAGCTACGAAGAGGCAACGTCCACGCGCTCCGTTGTTTACTTTTTTTTGCAAGCCTGATACCGACTCGGAATCAAGGACCTGGCTGAAGGTATTAAATCTAAAAAAAACACTGCGCAACATTTTTGTCTGTTCGCATCACTTTGTTGACAAAAAACCAACAAAGGATAATCCTTTCCCTGAGTTGTGGTTGGGTTACAATCGCTCTCCCCAGCCAAAGAGACATAAACTCACCCGGCGGACCGCTGCCTCCCCCAAGAGAAAGAAACGCAGACTTGAATCTGAGGATAAGTTCAGCAACTTTAGCTTTAACACACACACTTTGCACTCTAGCCAAGTAGACTATGATGTAGTTTGGACACCAAAAATAAAGACATATAGGCCTAGGCTACAATGGTCAAATAATCTTGTTACCTTCCATAGGAATCGCAGCTGACTGGGAACACGGTTGGTCCAGCAACACACGAACATCCCGCCGTTTTGACTTCTCCAGCTTCAGTTACAGCACTCAAGCTTTATGCCACGCATTGTTCAAACACTGGCTAGGCTCTACATTTGCTTTCAAATAAACACAACGATCATGTTTGTATGACATGACACAACAGACTTTGTTGTTGTGCAGGTATTGATAAGCCTCAGAGGCTTTCAGATTGTCCATTGCTTTTCCATCTATTGCCATGGATTGCACGAAGTAGGAGCAAATCTTGCCGTCCGTTCTGCTGGGCCATGTCATCATGTTCTCCTCCCAGTTCTGCACTGAATTCGGGTGGGGAGAGTAACGCCATCTCCAGTCAACGTAGTAGAACCGTGTTCCCATTGCAATGACATAGTTGTCGACATTAAAAGCTCACGAGCAGCGAGTCTTTGCTTTAGGCTAGTATCCATGCCGCTGCGCTTACACCGGTAGACGCTGCACTTACACCGGTAAACGCTGCGCTTACACCGGTAGACGCTGCGCAAACCACTTCCGGCGGAAATGAAATGCATTTCTGTAGGGTAATGGCGGCGCCCAGGTCTTGGTGCGTAAAACTTTCTATACAGCCGACTCAGCCGCTTAGAACCTCAGCAGAGTAGTTACAGAAAAGTATCTACTCGGCACGTTAGACCCCCAGTGGAAAAGAACCAAACCGAGTGGAGGCGAGTCGAGCTGAGTAGGTACTAGTGGAAAAGCGCCGTTAGAAATCTAGTTTGATCAAACTGGGAAGAAAGCTGGTCATAAGCCGCGGCCACTGTAGTGTTTTGGATAAGAATGGATACATACAACACCGTGTATACTCAACGATCAGAACAAACTGGTCAAGAATCATCTCATGATCAACAGCTGCCAAGTGAGTCATCCAGTCATTTCTGATTACTATAGCCTATACACAAATTACTTATGGTTGTCTGCATTGAATGGATACCTCCATTTTTTTATTTTGAGCTTCTGTTGCACATTTGAGCCCTAGTCAACTTGGTTTACTTCTCTGGTAGCAACAGCTCACATTGGTGACATCTCAGACTGATCAGACGCTTTAAACTGGGATAACAACAAACATGCACTTGCCTGGATGTCTCTATATTCGCTGAAATAAGTTGATTCAACAGTAGACTGAAGTAGCAGCTTTACAGGCGACTGCACCTACACATCACCCATCTACACATGAACAACCACACACAGCTACAGGCAGGTGGAGCAGCTTTACAGGCTACTGCATCACCCATCTACACATGTCCACAAGAACAACCATACACAGCTACAGACAGGTGGAGCAGCTTTACAGGCTACTGCATCACCCATCTACACATGTCCACAAGAACAACCATACACAGCTACAGACAGGTGGAGCAGCTTTACAGGCTACTGCATCACCCATCTACACATGTCCACAAGAACAACCATACACAGCTACAGACAGGTGGAGCAGCTTTACAGGCTACTGCATCACCCATCTACACATGTCCACATGAACAACCATACACAGCTACAGACAGGTGGAGCAGCTTTACAGGCTACTGCATCACCCATCTACACATGTCCACATGAACAACCATACACAGCTACAGACAGGTGGATCAGCTTTACAGGCTACTGCATCACCCATCTACACATGTCCACATGAACAACCATCTACACAGCAGCAGAGCAGAGCCCAGGCCAGGGACAGAGAGCACCAACCGCAGGCAGGTGGAGCAGGCAGACAGACAGGTGGAGCAGGCAGACAGACAGGTGGAGCAGGCAGACAGACAGGTGGAGCAGACAGACAGACAGACAGGTGGAGCAGACAGACAGACAGACAGGTGGAGCAGACAGACATACAGACAGGTGGAGCAGACAGACATACAGACAGGTGGAGCAGACAGACAGACAGACAGGTGGAGCAGGCAGACATACAGACAGGTGGAGCAGGCAGACATACAGACAGGTGGAGCAGGCAGACATACAGACAGGTGGAGCAGGCAGACATACAGACAGGTGGAGCAGGCAGACATACAGACAGGTGGAGCAGGCAGACAGACAGACAGGTGGAGCAGGCAGACAGACAGGTGGAGCAGACAGACAGACAGGTGGAGCAGACAGACAGACAGGTGGAGCAGGCAGACAGACAGGTGGAGCAGGCAGACAGGTGGAGCAGACAGACAGGTGGAGCAGACCCCGGTTTGGAGTAAACATTACTCATCACTTCCTGACCAGCGTTTACCAGTAGCGGCGCCAGACCAAGCAACCAGTTAATGGGTTGATGTCGCCTGATCTCAGGGTGTCGGGGTGAGACGAGTGTCGGGGTGAGATCAGAGTCGGGGTGAGAGGAGCGTCGGGGTGAGAGGAGCGTCGGGGTGAGAGGAGCGTCGGGGTGAGAGGAGCGCCGGGGTGAGATCAGCGTCGGGATGAGATCAGCGTCGGGATGAGACGAGTGTCGGGGTGTCGGGGTGAGAGGAGTGTCGGGGTGAAAGGAGTGAGATCAGTGTCGGGGTGAGAGGAGTGTCGGGGTGAGAGGAGTGAGATCAGTGTCGGGGTGAGACGAGTGTCGGGGTGAGAGGAGTGAGATCAGTGTCGGGGTGAGAGGAATGTCGGGGTGAGAGGAGTGATATCAGTGTCGGGGTGAGAGGAGTGTCGGGGTGAGAGGAGTGAGATCAGTGTCGGGGTGAGACGAGTGTCAGGGTGAGAGGAGTGAGAGGAGTGTCGGGGTGTCGGGGTGAGAGGAGTGAGCAGTATCGGGGTGAGAGGAGTGATATCAGTGTCGGGGTGAGAGGAGTGTCGGGGTGAGAGGAGTGAGAGGAGTGTCGGGGTGAGACGAGTGTCGGGGTGAGAGGAGTGAGAGCAGTATCGGGGTGTCGGGGTGAGAGGAGTGAGCAGTATCGGGGTGAGAGGAGTGAGAGCAGTATCGGGGTGTCTGGGTGAGAGGAGTGAGAGCAGTATCTGGGTGAGAGGAGTGAGAGCAGTATCGGGGTGAGAGGAGTGAGAGCAGTATCGGGGTGAGAGGAGTGAGAGCAGTATCGGGGTGAGAGCAGTATCGGGGTGAGAGGAGTGAGAGCCCCGGCGGCCGGAGCCTCCAGGCCTCGTCCCCCCCGGGTGCAGCAGCAGCTCTGCGGGGCAGCAGAGCAGCTCTCCCCCGCAGCAGCTGCACGCAGGGCGGCCTGAGCGGCCTGAGCGGGCCGGACCAGGTCTGGTCCTGCAGCCCAAGAGCCAGCAGCACAACACGGGGAGCAGGACTAGGAAACGCCGAGGCTTCTGCAGGAGCCGGGGCTGCTAGCCTCAGCTAGCATCAGATAGCCTCAGCTAGCTCCAGCTAGCCCCTGCTAGCGGAGCTAAGCTGCTGTTTCCCCCCGTGTTAACAGCACCGAGCCCCGGGCCGGGGCCCGGGGCCGCGCGGAGCGCTGCTTACCTGGGCCGGGGTCCTGCTGCTCGGGGCGGGGGTCTGAGGCGGGTGTGCGGGCAGAGCTGCTCGGGTTTTAGCTCGTGTTTTCGTGTTTGTGTCGTGTTGTCGCTCCTCCGTGGCTGCTCGTGCACGCCAGCGCTGTGAACCCGCACCAGCGTCACAGCTCCGCGGGGACGCGCACCGGCTGAAGAAGTTGGGGTCGGGGGCGCATGCGCACGAGCAGCTCAGGGAGAGACGCTCCGGTGTTGTGCAAAACTGCCAGAATCTGATTTCTTATGATCTCTGGCCGCGGGAGCGCGCACAGCAGCCAGTTGAACGATAGCGCTAAAACGTCAGATTTCCAGATTATGAAGCTCAAGAATGAGATCAAGTCATATTTAGGCAGAAACAACTTTTCATTAACTGTATTTGGCCTTCAATCAATTTGTGGCAGGTGAAAATGCCTATTTTGTGTTGTAATGGTCCTTTAAAAGAGTTCAAAGCAATCATGTGAGCTCTAGTGTTTATATTACGAAGCTCAAGAATGAGATCAAATCATATTTAGGTAGAAACAACCTTTCATTAATTGTATTTGGCCTTCAATCAATTTTTGGCAGGTAAAAAGACCCATTTTCAGGGAGGAATCAGATTCTGGCAGGCAGGCAATCACTTTTTGGCACGACACCGGATCAAGCAACAAAAATATTATATTGTTATATATTATAGTATGGTACGACGGAGTATTAGGGTCAAACTAAGAAAAAAAAAAAAGGAAATTACGAAAATAAAGTAATAATAATATGACAATAAAGTCGTAAAATGACGAGAATAAAGTCGTAATATTTTGAGCATAAAGTCGTCATATTACGAGAATAAAGTCGTAATATTAAAGTTATAGTATGCAATGTTTGAGAGCTAGCAAGATTTGAAAGTGGCACCTCCTCTAAGCCCCGCCCCCTCCTCCCCCTCCCAGCTTAAATCATGTAAAAACTCTAACCAATCCGTTTCATTCGGTCCGAATGAAACGGATTGGTCCAAGACAAGAGGCTTGGCAGGGGGGGAAAGAACCAATCAGATGCCTTCATGCCGCCCAAGTAGGGTACGGCGTAGGGTACGCCGTACCCTACGCCGTAGGGTATGCTGTAGCCGTGGCTCTAGAGCCTGCAGCGCACCGCCAGCCGCTCTCCGCTCCCTGCTCTCTGCTCTCCACTCTCGCCGGGATGGAGACGCCGGTGGGCAGGATGCACGTTTGGGTGGGCACAGCCCCACCTGCCCCCCCCTAAAACCGGCCTCGCTTACAGGTGAATGAGACATGGGGTACTTTTGTTGAAAATGTGCTGTCCAAAATGTCCTGGAAAACTTGACTCCTGCAAATGCGCGTTCCCCAAAGTTTGTGGGGGCGTGGCTTTGGACGGAGCACTGACGGGAGGGGGAGGAGGGGGCGGGGCCTAGAGGAGGTGCCACTTTCAAATCTTGCTAGCTCTCTAAAATCATGGATAATACCTTTAACTTCACAAGATGCTCAATATTCAACATTTTAACACACTCTTCCTGTTAGAGTTCTCATAAATGAACACTTTATTCTTGTAATATTACGACTCTATTCTCATAAATTATAACTTTATTCTCGTAATGTTACGACTTTATTCTGGTAAGGTTACGACTTTATTCTCGTAATGTTACGACTTTATTCTCGTAATATTACGACTTTATTCTCATAAATTACGACTTTATTCTCGTAATATGACGACGTTATTCTCGTAATGTTACGACTTTATTCTCGCAACATTATGACTTTATTCTCGTAATTTTACGACTTTATTCTCATTATATTATGACTTTATTCTCGTAATTTCCAATTTTTTTGTCTTAGTTTGGCCCTTATACTCCATCGTAGTATGGTGATATCATTTTGTTATATGTTTTAATATTATACAAATGATTATGTTATATTAGGATATTATATTATTATATGCTATTATAGCATTACATATATTACTTTATATATATCGTGCTATATTATATCACTCTATATGATAATTATCTATTTATTTATTTTTCAAATTAATATTCTTAATTTATTTATTTACTTTCATTATATTATTTACACACACACACACACACACACACACACACACACACACACACACACACACACACACACACACCTAGATACATATCATTGTAACTCGATGTTGTCTTTTGTTTTTGTTGTTCGTACTGTATGTTAATAAAAAAGAAGAAAAAAAAAGCAACACAAAATACACGCATGAAATATGCACGAATTAATATGTTTGAGAAATTCATGTCATTTCTTTTCGTTTTCACAATAAAAAACGAATATGGTGTTTGCTGTTGCTCACATGCATGCTGTCTGCATGGAATCTGCAGTTTTTATTTTATTTATTTCTTTGACGGTTTTATTCTATTTTTTACAAAATTACATATTGAAAAGGTGTTTTTCTTGGATTTAAAGAGCTAGGGCTGGGTATCGATTTAAATGTCAAGAATCGATTCGATTCCGATTCTTAAAGGAGCATGAGGCAAGAATAAGAAATGAGACTCATTAGCGCCACGACGACCGTCGGGGTTCCTGCAGCCAACAGCGAAGCCGGCACGAGAGCGCCGTTCAAATGAAGCTCTAAATATGACTTACAGTACAATGTTATCTTACCTGGTCAGTAGGAA